>NW_010249470.1:0-23359 GCF_000690775.1 Eurypyga helias
GGGCTGCAGTCCGATCTCTCTTGGTTCAGGCTGCCGAGCGGTGCGGTCGTCTGGGGGAACAGCACCCAGCGTAACAACTTAACAGTTGTATCACGCAAACGCGAAGTTGCGCCTCGGTGCTCTGTGCTTTTGTACCGTAACTTGTCCCTGTCCGCACGTCAGAAGGTACAGCCGAAACAGCAGCAATCTAGGCAACCACAGGCTTCCCAGTATGGTTTAGAAACACCTCTGTGCGGGTAGGTATGTTTTTAAGTGTGTAGGTATACATGGAGAAAAAAACAGTAGGGATTCGGATTATTACTGAGCCTTGCAAAAAATAGCTTGTTTTGATGGTGACCGTAGCTGGTCTGAAACGTTACAGTAAGTGTTCTTGTCATCACTGGGCTGTTTGCAGTGTTGCTGCTTCTTTGCATGTTTCATTTTTAGTGTGTACCAACTAGTAGGGGAAACATAAAAATGTTGTTTTGGCTTTTTTTTTCTCCAGACTGAAACAACGACAACAAAAAGAGCAAAGATGTTTTTTCTGTGTAAGCAACTGTTATCAATGTTTAGGGAAAACTAATTTCATAAATACAATGTACTGTTCTTGAATATGAAGCCTAGCTCAAGCCACGTTCCATGTTTTTGTTTGCAGCATTGTGTTTAATTTTGATGCTCTTAGGTTTTGCTTTTAACATAATATTGAAATTTAATGGAACAGTGTTAGATTTGCTCTCTTGACATACAGATCTGCTTAATTAGAAGCCTACGCGTTGGAGGCCTTTATCAAAGTAATATATGAAAATTTATTATCTTTTTTTAAACTGCAATGTAATGTAAAAAGTTGCATTTTCATTGGAAAAGTCACTATCTCCTCCTAAGATTAAATTGAATTAGGAAGTTTTTTATTCAGCTGTCTCAACTGAAGTCAAACACACTTCTGTTTAATTACATCATGTACTAAGGTGTGTTAATGTAACCGTTTGTCAGATCAGTTACATTTTATTTTGTTAGTAAGCCAGTAATCCTGTTAAATCAGTAGAGGCAATGGGACAATCCCATACAATCTGTTTCTATGTCTGTCTCTTTACAAATACTACCAGCAGATATTAGTAGACATCTACCCAAGTTCCCCATTCTTTCCTTCTGTTCTACAGAGTCTTTGTCTTATAGCTGTGTTGGCAAAACTCCTACAAGGGGTGCCAGAAGGCAGCTTTCTTCTCTCGGTGCAGCTTTTTCTCCTGCCTCTGAAAATGGCATAAAGTAGGGCAAGAACTGTATTCTTCTTGTTTGTCTTGTAGTGACGACAAAGTCTTGCAAAACTTGTCTGAGAATCCTTTTTAATACCATGGACAGGGTTTCATTTTGTGTAGAAGTAAGATAAAAAGGAATAGGGATTACTTCTGCTTTGCTGTTATGGGTAAATATCTTTAGAGATTAACCACCATGTCTAAATATGATGGATTTTAAAGCCAGAAAGTGTTGAGTTTCTGTGTATCCTCAAAACAAGCATAAATTATAGGCTTGTGCGTTTTGAATCATTAGGCTTCTCAATTTTCTACTAATTTTTCAGAATAAGTTATTGTTCAGAACTGTTACTTCAGTTCGTTGGAAGGCTTGGAATACAATCTATATATACTTTGAAACATGGTCAGAAGGTTGAGATGGAAATTAGAACATTGCAATTAAAATGCACTGAATGCATAATGACTAAAAGTAATGGAGAGAAATCTGTAAGGAGAAAGAAGGGCAGTATTGTGTAGAACTTTGGAAGAATTGTCTTCTCTTTCTTGCTGTTGCCTTTCCCTTCTGGGTAACACCAGGTAAAATGTTTCTGTCGCCTATGGAATGGCATAATTATACTTCCTAAAGCAGCAATGGAAAAATGTACATGCTGTCGTCGGTTTGCAGCCGTATTTGTGCATTGGAAATGGAAGTCTGTATCTTCAGCTGTGTTGGTTGCTCTTCTGATCTGCTAATTTGCTGTAACAGACAGGAAAAAACGTCAGAAACTTGAGGGATTTAACTGATTTCTGATATGTATCAGTTTCTTAATATTTAGGCTGCTGTCTTTCAAGAACTTCCTAAAATTGCTCATGTAAACAAAACAAATTGTAACTTTTTCATTGTAGTAGTATTGAAGGTTAACCTGAGACTTTCATCTTGTACTGCTTTTAAAAGTGTTTGAATAGTTGCAATTTTTTTTTTCTTGTTAGAGAATGTAAAAAAAATGGATGTTTCAAGGGCCTGCCATCTGTTGACTGCTTCTAAGATGTTACTGAGAGATAAACAAAACTATTTTCAGGACGTGTAAAGTTGAAGTACAGAGACTGTCACTTACAAAATTTTACTATCACATGAAAAATACAGAGTGCAGCACTCTGGACCAGCAGTTTTCAAAGTTGGTAGGATACAGGGGTTGTTTTTTTTGGTGGGGTTTTGTTTTTTTTTTTTGGTGGTATAAAAAATCATGAACTGGTAGTACAGGCTATAAATGGCTTTGGTTCTTATGACTGCGTTTTAAGCATTCACGTCACGTGGCCAAACATTCCCAACTCCTAATTAGGATGTTGTCATAAAACATTGGGTGCTTGCTGCTATGTATGTGCTACATCAAAACAGTGATGTAATTTAAAGGGAACAAACACTTCCATGAGTTACTTCCATTATACACACCTACATTTTGTCACTTTGAGTACACTCATGCTGGCACAGTAAAAGAAAAAGCCTATGTTATCACTGACTTAATGTTTTCTTGATGCCTCTTAGAAAGTGTTGCATAAGCTTTGAGGTTGTATTTAAACTGACTGGTGCAGGTGATACTTTTGTTAATTGTGTATCTATTAAACTATGTCAAGTCAACAAAATGAAGCTGGTTCTAAGCCAGTCAGTGTTTATTTATTAATTGTTTTAAACTAATTTTATTAAACTGTTGGAAGTTCTGTGAAGTTCTGTCTTGCTGATACTGGGCTCTGTGTAATTCTTTGTTTGGTAACTCTGAAAAGTTCTAGGATATAAAAATGTATGCATAGATCAACTTTGGCAAATTCCTGTTACTTTATCTTTTCAGTTGCTTCTGTTGCCTGTAGCTTTTGGGAATGACTGCGATGAGGATTTCTTTCTTTTCAAGATCTTTTGTAGCATGTAGGGGCTGGTGGTGTCCAGGGTTAATAATCGCAGCTTTGCAAAAAGGCTTGCTCTAGTAAGTGTAAGACGTATTGTCTTACACACATGCAGTGTGACACTGAGACTTGTCACCCTTCTGTCTGGAGTTCCATTCATGTGTTTATGGAGTGCTACTCTTCTGCTTGGCATGCAGTTAGACGCTCAGTTTCAGGAGAGCTGTCGTGCAGTATTTGCTTAGTCTCCTCCCTCTGCCTGTGTGCATCTGGCATGAGTTGTCAACTTCCCATCTTTTTGTTCAAAAAACATTTTTAATTATCTATCTATAGAGGAAATACCTGTCTTTCCTCCTATGTGTAGAGCTTTTCTGGAGCTGATCTTTAATTTACTGAAGCAGGGTGTATTGGGTTTGCATGGCAAGGTTTTGGTGGCCAGTGGTGGGGCTATAATGATGGCTTCTGTGAGAAGCTGCTGGAAGCTTCCCTGTAAAGCCAGTAGATAGAGCCAACACGGCTCCAAGACAGACCTGGTGCCAGCCAAGGCTAAGCCATTCACAGTCACAGCACCTCTGTGATAACATGTTTAAGAAGGGGGAAAAGAAAAGAGGAAAGATTGATTTTTGCAGACAGAGCACAAGGTGTGAGGGAACAACCCTGCAGACGCTAGGGTCAGTGGAGAAGGAGGGAGTGCTGCAGGTGCTGGAGCAGAGATTCCCCATCAGTCCATGGTGCCAGATCATGATGAGGCAGGCTGTGCCCCTGCAGCCATGCAGGGTCACGGGGGAGCAGACACCCCCCTGCAACCTTGGGAGGACCCCACACCAGAGCAGGGGAATGCCCGAAGGAGGCTGTGACTCTGTGGGAAGCCTGTGCTGGAGCAGGCCTCTGGCAGGACCTGTGCACCCTGGAGAGGAGCCCAGGCTAGAGCAATTTTGCTGTCAGGACTTGTGACCCTATGGGAAGCCTGGGCTGGAATAGTCTGCTCCTGAAGGGCTGTACCCTGTGGAAGGGACCCATGCTGGAGCAGTTCACAAAGAACTGCAGGCTATGGGAAGGACTCATGTTGGAGAAGTCTGTAGAGTACCGTCTCCTGTAGGAGGGATGCCACGTTGGAGCAGGGGAAGAGTGTGAGGAATTCACCTTCTGAGTGGCAGACACAATATGTCATGAACTGACCAAAAACCCCATTCCTCATCTCTTTGCACTGCTCGAGGGCAGGAGGTAGAGAAAAGCAGGAGTGAGTACCAGGACAAAGGAGAATTTGGGGGAAGGTGTTTTAAGATTTGGTTTCAGTTACCTTTTTTTTTTTTTTTAACTCTGATTTGATTGATGATAAATTAATTTTTTCTCAAGCTGAGTCTGTTTTGTCAGTGACGGCAATTCCTGAGTGATCTCTCCCTGTCCTTATCTTGAGCTATGAGCTCATGCGTCGTACGTTCTCTGCCCTGTGCAGCTGAGGAGGCGAGTGATAGAGTGGCTTGGTGGGCAGCTAGCCTCCAGCCAAGGTTAACCCACCACACTGGAAAAAGGAAATTGAAGTTGCTGGGTTGCTTCTCATAACTTCCAGAACTGAAGAAGATACATTGCCTGTGTAAACATCAGGTGACTGCTTTTTTCCATGTTTTGATGCTCTCAATTTTCTGTAGCTCTTTCAGACCCACAGAAATTGAAGTCTACTGATAGCTTTCAAAAATGTAACACCATAATTACCGGAGCATTTTGATGTATACAGACTCCATTGAGTTAAATAACTGCCCAGGTGGAAAGGATGAAACACCTTGCTTATTTGAAACTGCAACAAACAGTAACAGTTTAAAGAAAATTACAACAGTGTTTTTCAGAGCATGTAAAATGAGTTTATGTATGTTTGACATTAGGAGGATTTTTATTGCTCCATTTCATTACAGTGTTACTCCTGTGTGAGTGAATGCAAAGAAGTCGACAGTACACATGGACAAACATAATGAGTAGTATATGTCTTTCTAAGTTTGTGGGTAAAGATTTGTTCTGGTTAATATTTTGAACTTTCATTTTAGAATTACAGGAATTAACACCCAGTCTGTTGTTCTGTTGCACTAAAGTTTGTACATTAATTGTTAAAATAGGGTATCTTTTAAGATGCATGATTCAAACCTTATAGTTGCTGAAGTTGAACCTGGTTTCAGCAAATACTGAGTTTCACCTATATGAGGGACTTGTGCTTCCTCTCACCTGCCATTAATGGATTTTCTACAATTATTACTTGCCGTATTGGTGTAACTCTGGAGTTTTCTTGATACAATATTTTTTTACCAAAAAGGCTTTGAAGCCATTACGATTTATCTGTATTCGGATTCTTGCATGCATAATCTGTTGATCAGGACTGTGGTTTTTCCATATTCATATCTGACAGAGAAGCATGATCATTAATTTAAGTGTAAAACTAGCTGTAGGGCAGCTTCTCCAGACCTAACCAAAACAAGAGACAGAGGATACAGTTTTTTCTATTCTCGCCCCCAAAATTGAACCGACTATTTCCCACATTCATTCTTTCTAGGCTTTTCCTATTGTTTTCCATTTATTTACCAAGGTGGGGGGATGTTGGTAATATTTCATTGATATATCATATTCGCCAAAGACAGTTGTATGGTTTGACTAGGATTTAGAAGCTTAATTTGGGGATTATCCAGCTTTCATTTAGTTGTAATTTCAAGTATATTAGGGACCTAAACTTTGTTATGGACAAAAATAAATCCTATAACTAAGTTGACTACCATTTCCAAATGTTTCAGTTGAATATTTGTCAGCCTGATACCTGGAGAATAATTTATGGGTTTCGTAGACCATTTTAAGAAGAAGATTAGGCAGGTTATGACTTAAAACGTTTAAAATCAACTGTAGTTGTCTCAGTCTGTTCCATTTCTTCTTTGTATTATGGTGGTGTGGTCATGCTTAAAGGGTTGAAGGAATGATTGTGCATGCTTAACCACTGCTAATGCATGTTCTGAAAGCATAGTTTGAAATTACAGTAATTCATTTACTGTCAAATGTTTTGTTTGGGTTTTGGTTTGGTTGGTTGTTTTTTTTTTTTTAACTTGCTGAACTTAGTTAGACTAAATCAAACTTCTTCTGAACTTCTCTCAGTAAGCTTCTAAAGTTTGACCAAAATCAAAATATGTTTAAGAACATGTGCCTCTTGTTGTCTCATATGCTTAGTTTTGCTGTGAAAACAGTATTTGCAGGTGTCCTTTTCTTGCTTCTCACACTAGCTAAACAAGTAGTACATATCTGACCAGTCATGGGAACTTTAGAATCACCTAATAATAAGGAGTGTTAACTTTTTACACTAACAGATGTTAGTTTTGAACAGTTTTAGTCCAAAGCAGACAGACCTTACACTCATGCTATTTGATTAGAAACACAGGAAATAAACGCTGCGGTAGATTGCCCAGAAATATCTGGCTACTTTACCAAATGTAGGTTTTAAATTCAGAATCATTTTTATATGCAACAAGCAAACTTATTCTTAAAAAGTTTCGAAGGCTGTTAAGTAGTTCAGTGAAACAGAGTTCCTGTAATCTGTTTCCTGTTATGCACAAGTCATGGAAATGCTGAATTCTGACTTCACATTTGCTGACAGGGTTACTTTCATTTCCATGAGAAAATCGTTGCAGTGAGTTTTTGATGAAGGGAAGTGGAAGGACTGCCTGCCCCTGCTTTCCATGACAATTTGTTTTGTATGCAAAGTCGGTCAGTAATGCGTCATTGTAGGCTTAAGTGAAGTGTTTACTTGTATTTGAAGTCTTGTTTCCTCTAATGGCTTGCTGTCAGGAGACATCTATACTTTATACACAAAAGAGCAGTGTAAAATGGGAAACCTTAACAAGAACACAAACTTCTGAAGAGAGAACTTCGTTAGCTCTATGGAAGAAGAAAACTTTTAATGAACTTCTAACTAATAAAATGGAGCCTATATGGAGAGGAGACCACTTATATTTTGCATTCCATACACAGTTTTACAGTTTTTTGTTGAGTAATGACAGGATCATCCTCAACAGATGGTGTTTTACCTGCAAAATGACATTCAGAATAGTCTTTCAAACTGATCTGGAAGTCTGTTGCTTTGAACCTGTTGTTATACATGGCAACAGAGGTTCCTCTTTCTCCAAGATGCAGCTTCTAGAAGAATCTGTATCTGACTTCACTCACTGTCTGTCATAGCAGTGGATGTTATTTTCCTCTGTATGGGAGTGGAAGGTCTCATCAGTTCCCTCTAATGTGTGCCGCACTTTTTAAGAGGGCTGGTACTGGGCTTTTAGTGATCCCAGCTTGCCACCAGGAAGGAGTGGGTAAAAACACTTAATGAAGAAAAAGTTGGCTAGACACATTATTTCCATGTACAGAATTTTGTACAGTTAGTGGAGAGGAGCAGTGTTGAGGAAAAACAGCCAAAACACATATATATGGTGTTGATAGCATATGCGCATGTAAGAGGCTATATATTCATTTTTTGTAAATTTGACTACTTTTCCTCTTAGCCACAGCATAGATCTGTCTTTATTATAAATGAAGATCCTTAACTTTGATGCCTATTGACCTATTTGAGCTATGCTTCATGAACTTAACTAATGAATGAATCAGTTGTGGATAGGCTGTCTGGCTTTTCCAAAGCAGAAAAAAGTCTGCTGTCTGTGCTGAGATACCATATTTAATTTGGCATAGGTACGTGTATGTCTCCAAACATGAGTAAAAGATTTTATAGAATTGTCATCAGGTTAGTCATCAGAACTCTTGATTGTGTAAATTATTGAACAGTGTTGAAGTCTAGATGTTTGTGCTTACTGGTAGAGCCTGATATTGGTAAGATGGGTTACACTTGACATTATATTCACAAGTGAAAACATGTCTTTTAGTTGTGCCAAGCTTAAACCATGTAGGCCCTCAAATCTGGGAGCTTGCTTTGGACTTGCTGCTTTGTTTAAACCTTAATATATTTTTTCACATAGCCTCTTAGCCTCTGTTAACTATTGATAATGTATAAAAGATGTAGCTTTCAGGCAACTTTTATTACTTGAGGAAAGTATCTGTTCTGTTTCTCTGTTTTGCTTTCTGCTATTCTATGAGACATCAGCAACAAGAGTAAGGCTGATTAGATAACTTCATTTTAAGTGGAAAAATGAGTTCCTTTGCAGTAACCTTCAGTTACAGTTAGGGAATAAGAAGATGATGGGGAATTGGTTGTTCTGGCTCATTCCATTCTCTAAAGTTTTGCAAAGTTACATTTCTGATAGGTTATCAGCCATCAGGAAGGCTGCAGCTAGGGGCTGGGTCATGGCTATGCTACCTTTCCTGTATTTCTAAAGTGGCAGGAAACTTACAAAGCTCCAGTATAGAAACCTGCCCATTAAGCTCTCATTATGAAAAGTTCAGAAAGCTCTCATTATGAAAAGTTCAGAAGCAGTTCAACACGTTTTGATCAATGTGTTGGTTTAGCTAGAAGAAACACCTATGGCAAAGAGGAAGAATATTTCATAATGGAGAATTTTATTACTTTTTCTGGAAGAAATGCCTAACATTTATTTGTAATCCAAATTTGGGTACACTTTAGAGTAGTTAAGGAAGAATTTTGTATTCCAGTTGTAAATATCAGTGAGGTCTTAATTATACAGTTACTCTGGTGTTTTTATAATATGGTGGCATTCAGAGTTTACATGGAGTAAATACAGAAAGTTAATAAGCTGCCTGTTAGTGCACAAAAAGGCAAAATTATTGTGGGCTTCAAACTACAAGGAAAATGGTTAGATAGTAGTGAAAGGGGGGTGAAACCGTTTAGATTGGTGCTTGAAAGAGTAAGATAACATTTAGAAGAAAAAATTACTTTCCTAACTAATTGGCGGTCTTATCCTTTTTTATTTTTCAAACTAATAAAAGCCTTGCTCTGTAGATGGTCCTTTCAGAATTTGCTGAATTTTCATGTATTCAATTAGTTCTGCTTGCACTTTTTGCAGACCTTTTTGTAATTGCAGTTGTGCTAAACTGATCTGCATTTTCAGGTTGCAACTTACTGCAATTTTAGGAACTGTGATTTTATAAGTGTGGGTTGTTTTTTTGGGTTTGTTTTGTTGTGTTTAATTTTATTTTGTTTGGTTTTGTTTTCCCTGATGCTTGGAAGATGTAAAGCAAATAATCCTGACTAGTAAACTGAATCAAATTGCCTTCAATCATGTTATTTGTAAATTTCTGTGTCTGTGTGTGGTGTCCTTTAGGGCAGCTTGCTATATTATTGACTGATGTGTTATGTAGTGCAGTTAACACTTCACGGCAGCAGGCTACTACTGCTGCGAAGTTCTTCCATCCCTACTTAAGCTGGCAGATCCCTGCCTGCCTTCTCCTTGCTCCCACCTCTTCTGCTGAGCAATGCAGCTGTTCATGTCCTCATGGTGACCTGGATTACTGATCTTTATTATTATTTGCAGCTTTATTTTTCAGCTGTATAATTTCCCTGATCAGGAGAGCCTTATGGCTGCACAAAAAACTTTTTCCAGAACAGAAAGAACAGAAATGTTTGGAGTGCTGTATGACCAAATCCTCAGGCTCCTGTCACTGGATATGTAGAGCTGCTGTTGTGAAAAGTCCAGGATTTTAAGAAGGAGATTAAGGTCCCTGAATGTGCCCAGAGGAGGGCAACAATGCTGGTGAAAGGGCTGGAAGGAATATCCTGTGACGAGCAGCTAAAGATTTTGTGTTTGTCTAGTTTGGAGAAAAGGAGTCTGAGGGGCCACCTCATTGCTCTCTACAGCCTCCTGAGGAAGGGACGTGGAGAAGAAGGTGCTGATCTCTTCCCCCCGGGGTTTGGTGATAAGACGCATGGGACCAGTTCAAAGCTGAGCCAGGGGAGGTTCAGACTGGGCATGAGGAAGCATTTCTTTACCGAGAGGGTGGTCAAACACTGGAATGGGCTTCCTGGAGAGGTGGTCGATGCCCCGAGCCCTTCAGTGTTTAAGAGGAATTTGGACAGTGCCCTTAACAGCATGCTTTAACTTCTTCTGGTCAGCCCTGAAGTGGTCAGGTGGTTGGACTAGATGATCCTTGTACATCCCTTCCAACTGAAATATCTTCTTTCCGTTCCATTCTCAACATGCATGCAGCTTTCCTGCAGGCATGTTTCTGCATCTTGGATCTAAAGATTTTGGAAGAGGGAGGAGGGGAATGGAGAGTTTGACAGGAAGACTTTTATAGTAGGAGTGCTATTATGCCTTGCCTCGCCTCGCCTTCCTTTCATTGCTATTGTTGCTCTCTTCTGTCCGGAGGAAGTTCGCCATAGTGCCAGAGTTGATAAGTTGGCTGAGTTCATTAATCAGTGTTTAGGGCAGTGTCTCAGTTTTAATGGTGTTATGCCTTGCTAACTGGAAAATATTTTAAGTTGTTTTAAAACCAAACTTGAGAATAGACAAAAGGAACCTACCTGTGAGAGGGAAAAGATTAATGAGTTTTGTTATCAATTTAAAAAACCAAAACAAAACCAAACAAAAAAACCACCCAAACCAAAGGAAGATACATGAAGTGTGAAGAATTAGCAAAGCAGAATATCCAGTGATCCCAAAGTGTGAAATATAGTTCACGGAAAGTAATTAAAGATATTAGAGAATGGAGAGTTTACAACATTAATTATGTGTTTAATAAGATCGGAAGTGAGAGAATACAAGACCTGTAGAAATCTAGGCAAGAAATGGCTTTGAATATAGCCTAGAAATATGTAATAGAAGAGTTGTCATTACAAGGACAGTAGTAGCTGCTGAGGTGATTTCAGTTTGTTGTACATATAGGGGATTGAAGGGAACTAATAGCAATTGATAAAAAGCTGAAGCATTAGAAGTCATTCCCTTCACAGAACTTGGTCGGTTATTAATATGCGTAGGTTCTATACTTTGTTTTGTAATTGCTTTAGTGTGTTGCGTTTCATTGTTCTACTTTCTTTTTGTTAATATTTAGGGGGAAAGGAACAATGGCTTTGATGTCCTCTATCACAACATGAAACACGGACATTTGTCAACAAAAGACTTAGCGGACTTTATAAGAGAAAGGTAAGTATTTATCCTTGGTAATCCTGACTCTTTACTATTTGTGGGTTTTGTTTATCATGTTTAACAGCAACATACAGAATATGTAAAAAAGAATGAGCATTTTAAAATATCTCTTATATCCTACAAGAACATCAACGTTTATTCCATTCACTTAGAACTGAATGGTGACTCTTAAACATCAGTTAATAGCAGACTTCTCATTTTTCATGTTTGAATTAAAAAATTAGTAAAAAGCTAGAAATGTCACATTAGGTGTCCAGCAATTGATTTAAATTAATCCAAATTTTTCATCATGTTTTGAAATAAAACAATAATTTATCAGCCTTACACAGTTTTTGACCACAGATGTTAATTAGGATATTAGCAGCAGCTAGTATGATCTTTAAAAAAATTACACTTTCAGATTAAGATGTTAAGAAACTAGGAAAGGGAGTGACATGTAGAGACAAGAAAATAATATGCATAAAATAACACAACACTATTGTGGATGCCCCATCCCTGGATGTCTTCAAGGCCAGGCTGGATGTGGCTTTGAGCAACCTGGTCTAGTGCAAGGTGTCCCTGCCCATGGCAGGGAGGTTGGAACTAGATGATCTTTAAGGTCCCTTCCAACATAAACCATTCTGTGATTCTATGACAGGTGTTTCTTTATGGGATGGAAGGGACAGAACTGAAATTGCAGATGTGACAACTTCCAAAACAGGTGACCTAGTTTTAGTTCTTCTTTGTGAAAGAAGACTGCTGCTGCTATGTTGAACACAAGAATTTCCATTCTGGACAAAATTAATTGCATGTGTTCTTCAGAATTTTGTCTTAATTCAGTTACTGACACCATCGAAAAAACTTGCAAGAGACTGACTGAGGACCTGTTTCAGTGAAGGTTTTCTGCAGTACAAGCTGTCCAAAAAAACCAGCTTTGGAGTTTTGGCCTTAAATAGATCTCAGCAGTTGAATGCCAAATAGATGGTACTTTTCAAGTGAGGGGCACATCACTGATCAATCTTAGTCTAAGCTAGCAGTAGTTTGTGGCACGTAGTTCGTAGTTTCAAATAAATAGATGGACTTTAAATATTTGGTATCCCCACTTTAGTAAAAAAGTTTGAGTGTCCCTATCTAGGTAGTGAAGGCCTTCACCACTATTGTAAAGTTATTGTGGGATGTCAGTCGATTTCCCAGGAAATAGATATGGTTCAGTAGCACATGTGTATTCACATGGCTCAAATTCTTGATCTCAAAAGAAGTTGGGTTGGGCAGTACTTCAACAGTATTTTACAACAGTCCAATTATCTTGACCATGTTCTATTTTGCACACAATTATCTGTTGCCTGCCTTCCTTCCTTCATGGAATCTGAATATTGTTTTGCAGTACTGTTTTTCTGCTAGAAAGATGTAAGTGGATGAACAACATTTATTAGGACCCTCCTAGATCTAGTGTTTTTATGCCTTGACTTCTGTGTACCTGATTTTCTGAACTGCTCCCCACGAAAACTAAACTTTCATACATCTGACCTTTCTTCACGTCTGTCCCTCCATTCCTTTTGAACATATTGTCCTCTTTCCACACCCCCCCACCCCCTCCCCCAAAACAGAGACCTAGGAGAATAAAAACTCAAAACTGCTGGGTAGGTAGAGGAGACAGATCTGAGTTGGTGATAGTACTTTTAACAAGTTAAAGTACTTAACCTTTGTATGTACTGTAGTCACCTGGTCAGACAGGATTGCTGGACTCTCCAGACTAGCCAGAGAATCTGCTTCTATTTACAGGGTGGTCTCGGGGAGAAAGGAACGATGATGGAGTGTACAGATAGATGTGCAGGCTGCCCAGGGCACAAAGGACACGTCTGTGCGAAGCCAGTCTCTGTTACTTGCGCTGTTCAGAATTGTGTGTTGGTTGTATGCAGCCAAATCAGGGAAGAGTGTATTGTTCTTGTTTCTCAAGCCTTAGTAATGAAAAAAGAAAAATTTTATAGGGTGTGGGAAAATATGGGTGTTTTAAATAACGGTCAACTTATGGATTTTAAGATTTTTATTTAAAGACATCCACAAGAACCTTCTGCAAAGTTTTTTTCCTCTGGGAAAGAAAAAAGTTTGAAATGTGTTCATTTGTAGTATGTCTGTACTACATCTGCTGTTCAAACTGGGAATCCGTAGAAGGAGCAGAAGATTTTATCCTTGACTGTGTTCAGTTAGTCAACACCTATTTCATTTTCTTCAGTGTAATTTCACTTTTTCATTTTTGTTTTTGAGTATTTATTAATGTTCAAGTGTTTAAAGAAATGAAAGACAGTTGCATCTGTGGTTGAGGTGGGTTGAACTTGGCTGGAGGCCAGGTGTTCACCAAGCTGCTCTGTCACTGCCCTCCTCTGCTGGACAGGGGAGGTCAAATACGGTGAAGGGCTCATGGCTGAAGATAAGGACAGGGAAAGATCATTCAGCAATTACTCTAAGGACCACCATTACCCTTTCCACAGGATGCAGTCCTTCAGGAGCAATGTGCCCCAGCGTGGGCTTCCTATGGGGTTACAAGTTCTGCCAGCAAAACTGCTCCAGCCTGAGCTCCTCTCTCCACAGGGCCACAGGTCCTGCCAGGAGCCTGCTCCAGCTCAGGCTTCCCACAGGGTCACAGCCTCCTTCAGGCATCCCCCTACTGTAGCGTGGGGGGGGGTGTCTCTGCTCCCCCGTGCCCCTCCATGGCTGCAGTGGCACAGCCGGCCCTCTCACCATAGTCTTCCCTGTGGGCTGCTAGGGAATCTCTGCGTCAGCACCTGGAGCACCTCTTCTCCTGCTTGTCCAGTGACTCTGGTATCTGCAGAGTTCTGTCTCTCACATCTTACTTACTCTGTCGCAAAATCTGCCCTTTTACTTTTTTTTTTCCTTCTTAGCATGTTATCCCAGAGACTTCATGAGTGTCACTTGATGGGCTCAGCCTTGGCCAGCAGTGGGTCATCTTGGAGCCAGCTGGCATTGTTCTGTCAGACACAGGGGAGGCTTCCAGCAGCTTCTCACAGAACTCATCCCTGCTACCAAAACCTTGCTATGCAGACCCAATACAGCGGTTCAAAAGAAAGAGGTCATCTGAAAGAGGGAATTTTGTGGAGTCAATCTGCTCAGTGTTGGAATATCTTGGGTGGGGCAGGTTACCTGTCTCTCTGCTGAAAAATACCTTTGCTCTGTTCTTGGTAAAGCATATTGAAATTTTGTTATTAAAGAAGTGAAAATATATGAAGGTTGGGTTACCCCTACAGGGTTTTTTTTTTTTCTTTAAATACTGGGAATATTTTGTAGGTGAGCTGTCCTATATTTGTGTATATTTAACACCTAAACTGTTTACATATAAGAAACCACTGTGCTCAACTAGGAACTAAATGGGTTTTCTCCAGAAGTCTTTTGGATTTTTTTCTGCACCACGTGCCTGTAGGCATCATAAAAAGAATCTCCTGGAAATGCGTATATTCCCATTTAACTTCTAAACGTTTAAGAGATCCCAAGCAAAGACAGATTTTCAAATGGGTGAAAACTAATTTACTTAGGCACTCCTAGTTACTCATATGTCAGAGTGCTCTGGAAAGTCAGTTGACAGGACAAATGTAGGACAAATGATAGGGCAAAATATTGTCCAACTGATAAGTAACGGCATCTTTCAGTTGTTGGTGTTTGTAGCTGTTGGTGTTTACATTATGTAGTAAATTTCAGAACTCTGGTTTTGTGGAAGCTGCTCAGGTGAGTGTGGATTGTAGATGAGGTGTGGATTTTGGTCATAAATCTTGTTTTTTTTAAAAAAGGGAGGGGTGGTGTAGGGTGTGGAGAAGGTGGACACACAGACACTGAACTGTCTAATCTCGAAAACTTAAAAAGAAGCTTTTGATACTTAATCAAAATATGTTGTTCATCATGATAGTTAAAAAACCGTGTCTCTTCTGGGTGTCTCTGCGTATGTGCTGGTTGCTGTGCAGTGAGCAAGAATTCCAAACCTTGGAAACTTAAACTTTTTCTTATCATCAAAAAATAGATACGTATGTGGAAAGAGAATAAAGTTATTTTACCTTTCTCATGGTGAATAACTTAACCATTGTTTGTAGGTGAGATTTAAAATGTAATTGAGTTACTGCATTTTACAGCCTAATCCCCTTCTCTAAACTGATTGTCCAACTGTCTGGGTAGTTATTTTTGTAGTTCAGTAGTTTTAAATAAATGCCCCTCTGTTTCAGGTGACTCCTGTTTCTTTGTTTCATTTTTGTTTCAAATTCTTTTTGCTTGGAAAGTGTTGCTACTAAAGAGAAATAAAAACTCTGCCTGAGCAATAAGTGGTCATAGTCATGGTATAACTTGAGAGAGGAGTGAATTCTTCATCTCCCTTTTCTTCCTCTCTTTAACCCTTGAATAAAGGTGTTTCACAGCAGGAAAGAAATTGCTTCAAGCCTTTGCATTTCCAAGAAAAGGCAATTACAGTATTTACTCAAATCCAGAATGCTTATAAAGTTGACATGATATATATCAACATTGATTTAGAGTGGAAAATTAAAGTAGTGTGTATCTTTACCTTAGTAATAAGAGGGTGAGGAAGACTGATGGGGGAAGGACATGGCTGTGATAAGTTGTGTGTGACTGCTATTCCATGGCACTGCCCCAGCAGAGACTCTAAAGGAGAAATCTATGCTGACCCTTGGATTTTGAATCTCCACAAGACAAGTAAAATTGTGGTTTGAGTGCAGGAAAATATAATGAAACTTTATCTAGGGAAGAGGTTTTGCAAAATAAATCAGAATATATTTGAGACAACCTTCTTTAAAAATGAGTATAAAAAGTGGAACACAATACTTTTCATTGCATGTTATTTTACTGTTTTCCAAATGCAAATATCGCTATTCAAAGAACTTAAACAAAAAACCAAACACCCCTTACAAAATGGCTAGACAAGACCCCATTTTATTCAGTGTGATTGCTCAGCAAGCATTCAGTTTTTTTATTTTAATGTTATTGTTATAAATATATTTGATTTTGCTGTGCTGTAAATGTCTGCTGTTCAGACAGTGCTAGGTGGGTAATACGTCGGTTTGTCTCATTGTTACTAAAGAATGTGAAAGCTGTGGTGGAACAGCAGAGAGTATAGGAAGAAATCATCTTTTTCAAGACTTGAGTCCCTTGGTTGTACTTTTTTCTGTTCTCTGCAACATTCTGTCACAGGTTTCTTAGATTTTTTTTTTCTTTTTTTTAAATATACATCTGTGATTTTCCATATTGTTTTGGAGGGTTCATTAAAATGGAGTAATTTTCAGCTAAAGCAAGAAGTCCTCTGTTTTGCACCCTTAGAATGCATATTCATCTGTCCACAAATATCTTCAAATTTAATTATGCTTTTGATGGCTTTCTTTAAATCAGGGCTGCGATAGAGGAGGCATATTCAAGGTCAATGACAAAACTAGCCAAATCAGCAAGCAATTACACGCAACTCGGGTAAGTAACTGTACATAAAAGAGAAATAAGTAATTGCATATATGTTAAGGATCAAGTTTGGTTCTGAATATTTTTTTGACGTTGTTGAAGGTAGTATAACTTTGCCATCTTTCAAAGTGATTTTTAGTTCATCAGTAACTGGGCAAAATATCACACAGCTATGAGAAAAACGCTGTACAGTTCTTTGTTCACAGTTTAAAAAAAAAGCCCAAACAAGGAGGAACTGTGTGTTCATCTGTGTTGAAGGTTGAGTTCTTTTCAAACATAATAAAGAACAAGACTTTTTATTCTGTGCTCCCAAGCCTGTGGTAATTATTCTGAAGAGAGAACATATGGTCTGCAAATGTGGCAGCAAATTTATTTATTTCTATTATTTCTGCTTTCTGGAGTGTTATCTCTCTCCTCAGAGATGTTAAGAATGAGACATTTCAGTAGATTTATTCCGTAGTTTAATGGAAGATTTATACATGGGATAAGTTCTTTATTAATGGGTGTTTTTTCATGAGAAAGATTATGGCAGCAAGAACTTGCACTTCTTCAATGAGGCTAGATTTTTGTTTTATTTGTAGTAATCACAGCTAGAAATGTGGGAAGTTTTTGTCAGTGGATCATTTGATACCAGTTGTTGCTGTTCTTCAAAGGTTCTGTATCTGCATGTCAGTTTGAACATCAGTGCTTTAAAGGCTATGTATAGTATTGATTTGTCAGCAGCATTAAGCACAAAACTGAGGTAGGAGTGTTGTCTTTAGAATAGCTGGAGAATTCCATTCAGTACAGAAATCTGAGTCTGAGGAATGACCTGTCCCCCACCTTCCTTTGCCGTATGGTTAATCTCTGTTAATCAGTAAAACCCTTTTAGCGGCAGACCATCTCTGCTAACATTTTTTCCTGCATCTTGTGGTTGTAATGGTGTAAGACGACTAGAAACTTACCTAACCAAGTAATTTCTGATTTGTTTGCACTATTCAAGTACACACACAAAAAAAATCTACCTGTTAAATTATTATGCATCATCTTTATGAATACCACTTGGCATTATTATATGCTGATGACAGAGAAGTTCAAGTGAACTTTGCTGTGTTTTACTCGTTAAAGTCAATACAAGTAAAACATAAAACATGGAAAGTAGATAGGATTCCAAGTACATTTGAAACATATTTAATGAGAATTTAAAGCAGTTGTTGGGGTTTGGGGTTTTGGGTTTTTTTTTCAGTTTTAGGAGTAGAAGTGAAGTTCTGTATATTTATCAGTTATTCATTGGCACTATTAAAAAAAAACTATCAACCAAAAGGAAAAAATTTTGGATGAACATTAAATACAATTTTCCTCAATTTAGGACATTTGCACCAGTTTGGGATGTTTTCAAAACCTCAACAGAAAAACTAGCAAGCTGTCACTTGGATCTTGTGCGGAGATTACAAGAACTAATAAAAGAAGTTCACAAGTATGGAGATGAACAAATCAAGGCTTATAAAAAGGTTGTTATTTTTCTTCTTATGCATTTCCAAGGACTTGTTAACACTAAAATTACAATGGTTTGGTTTTGACAACCATATGATATTTGGCAGACTAAAGAAGATGTTTCAGGAACCTTGGAAGCAGTGCAAAATATTCAGAGTATAACTCAGGCCTTACAGAAATCAAAGGAAAACTACAATGCAAAGTGTGTGGAACAAGAACGTTTGAAAAAGGAAGGAGCAACACAGAGAGAAGTTGATAAGGTAGTTCTGTGACATCTTACTTTAATTCATTGTGTTGCCAATCAGTAACATTTGTCTTGGTCTTAGTTAAAGAAATGCTCAGAAAAGGCTAAAAATAGCTAAAAGCTGTACATGTGCCTGTTTCATAATGTGCATGATATTTTGAATACCTAGTTATGTTTTGTTTACACTTCACTATTCTAACTGCACTGCAGTTCTAATTCTTTATTTTGTAAATATGTACATCATATAATTTTGTTTACTGGCTTTTACAGAAATTGTATGTAATTGTTTCAGCGTCTATTATGTTTCTGGATAAATTTCCTTACGTAAATGTATAAACACTCAATGCCCTTGCTATTAAAGAGCAAGTGGTTTTGTGTTGTCCCTTCAATGAGATAAAGTAGCTAATTACTTTGTATTTGTATAGTAGCAATTACTTTAAGTATTTGAAGTCTGTTCCATTGAGAAGAAAAAGAAGTTAACATTACTTTCAGTGCTTATTTAAAAGGTTTCCATTTCATGGACCAAAAATCCAAGGGATATCTCAGTGTTGTATTGAGTACTGTCCTTGGGTTACGGTGGAGTTTGAAAAATTCACAGAATCACAAAACGACTGTGGTCGGAAGAAACCTCTGGAGGTCATCCTGTCCAACCCTCCTGCCCAAGCAAGGCCACCTCGAGCCAGTTGTTTGGGACAGTGTCCAGACAGCCTTTGAATATCTCCAAAAATGGAGACTCCACATCCTCTCCGGGCAACCTGTGCCAGTGCTCTGTCACCCTCACAGTGAAAATGTGTTTCCTAACATTCAGGAGCAACCTTCTTGGGCACCACTGGAAAGAGCCTGTCTCTGTCTTCTATGCACAGTCCCTTCACTTGTTCATGCACATTGATGAGATCTTCCCTGAGCCTTCTTCAGGCTTTACAGTCCCAACTCTCCCAGCCTTTCCTCGTAGGAGATAAGCGCCAGTCCCTTCATCATCTTCACAGGCCTTTGCTGGACTCTGCCCAGTATGGCCACGTCTCTCTTGCAATGGACAACCCAGAACTGGATGCTCCAGATGTGGCCTCACCGGTGCTGAGTGGAAGGGAAGGATCATCTCCCTTGACCTGCTGGCATCACTGTAACTTCTTCCTGTTTTCAAGAAGCTAAGCAGTAGAGGAAAAAAGAGGTCATGCTTCCTTGTCTGTAATTATGTCTTCTCTTTCTAAATCTTGATATCTCTCCCTATTTCCATTTCCATTACCTCATCTGTGCAGGACTTCGTTCTTGGAAGAATCATCTTAATGCATTATATAGTGCAATCTTGATGGAGCAGATAGTTTGTTGTTGACTTTTCACTGATGACAAAAGTGATCCTGCTGGCCATCTTCTGATTGTTTTATCTTTGATATAAATCTCGATTTTTTTTTTCCCCCCCCTAGCATATGTCTCGAATGACAGTCAGTGTTGGATTCTAGACATGATTCAGAAATGTGTGGGTTGGCAGATTTTTTCCTGCCAGTCTATTCAAAGTAAAATTTTTCTGAATTCTTGTAAATAGATTGAAACTTTTCAGTAGGAAAAGTTGACTTGATGGAATGCTTGTTTTTAAGATGTAACATTTTCCTTGTTCAGTTGGAAACAAAAAAGTGTTCAGTCTGACTGATGTCTACATGAGAAGAAAGAAGAAGCACTGTAGGATGAAACCCCTTGTTTACTGTTTTATGCCTCTTCCCTAGATACTTCTGTTTGAACAATTAGGCCATAGTTGAATGCTCTGCAAGTACTTAAGATATGTTTCCAGTGATAGCAGGTAACAGTGACCATGACATCTCTTCAGTCATTTCTTTATTCAAATTGACACTTGTAATTTGAGAAACTTAGTGACAGAGATTGTATTTGCCCTTTTTTTCTGTGGCAGAGAATAGGTTTATTACTTTTAGCACAACATGAAAAATGTTTTCTATCAAAATTTCAGAGTAACTGCTTTATCAGAAAGTGGGGGATCTTCACCAATACACTAAGACCTTATCACAAAACCAAATATTTGGAAAAATACTTTATTGAAGAATCTGAGGAGGTATCAGAGATCTTGCAGTGTTGATTGCAGCTGAAAGTTAATGTTAACTTGTGTAATAATTTCCTGTTGTTCTCTGACATGTGAACTTCTCTATTTATAGTGACTTGACAAAAAAATCTTGGCTGATCCTTACTCTTTCACTTACTGTAAATCTGGTAAATAGAGTTCTAGCAATTGCTGCATGTGAGAATAGACACATCCTGTTTTCAGAAGAAATTACTAGTTAATCTTCCAACATCCTCGTGTTTTATCATTTTGTCTGTCCTGCTGAGTAGATGGGTTTTGTAGGTGCTCTTCAGCAGCACATTACACTCAGATTCTGCTCATCATTAAACATGACTGTAAGGGACAGAATGATTTGGTTTTGTCAAAATCCCATGCATTTTGGGTTCAATTACATAATGCTTTATGAATATAAAGTTATTTTTTGAGTCTTTTAACTTGGCATTTCCTTTTCAATGGTTAAGTTTGGAATCATTGCAAAGCAGTATAATTATTTTTAAAAGCAAGCGTTGTTGGAGCACCTTCTACTTTCAGTGTAGTAAATGACATTTGGGAAACAAGATAGGACTGTTTTCTTCTTGGTAATTCCTTTCTGTGAATGTGCAAGAGTGAGAATCATGTAGTAAAATTCAGGACAAGTAACTGGTGGGTTTGATACAACCTGTCATGCTTTCCTTTTAATGCCTGAAGGATCCATATCCTTCATACACTGAGGTATTCTCAGGCTCTGTTATGCTGGATTTAGAAGACTACAGAACTAAGTTTTCCTTTTGACTGGAAAAATGGACCTGTAGCTTTGGTTCTGATTCCTTTGAATTCCTGGTTGATGTTTCCCCAGGTGCTAATGCTATGCTGTTACTCATGATGTTCTGTTATTTTTCTCTTGGAAACTGCAGAATATAACTCTCTGGCGGGCATCTTTGTACTAATTCATTTGAAAGTTACAGAGAGTGGTCAGCTTTAAAGTCATTGCAAGTGAGCAATCATTTCTGGTTTTGCTGTGGGACAGATGAAATTAATTTGAATGAAGGAAGGAAAGCTATTCAGAACTAGAACAAGTAGTAAATCCACAGCTGTCTTTACGGATGCCATTACAATTCTGGAATATATTTGAGTTACAACTGATGGGAAATTTCAATGAGATAAAGTAGGCATGTTGAACAAAGAAGCTGGAAAAAAGCTGGGGTTCAAGACAATTTTATTTTCATTGATTTTCAACTTGGAAATAGCAAGAATAGCAAAGGTTTGAAAAACTCCATCTCATGTATGTCATGCTGTAAACCTCGAAAATAACTTTTTCTCTACTACAGAAAATCACTTAACTCAGTTTTGTTCTCCATGTAATATTGGGATTCTCCTGTTTTGTCTTTCAAGAATATTAAACTCTTATATGATTTTGGTTTATTAGCAACAAATAATGAAAGAATACTCAATAAATTATAAAGACAAAAAAGGACTGTTATAAACAACACTGAGCTGCATAAATCTTGCGATCAGTATGTTTTACATTAACTTAACTTTCGAATATGTCTTCATTTTAAAATTTCCATTGATGTAACAACCATAATTTTGAATTTCTTCCTTCATTTCTAACACACAACTGCACCTTCTTGGGTTTTACCGTTGACTCTTTCAGAATTGCACAAGCAACTGTTTGCTCTGGATCCCAACCCTGCTTTCTTCTTGTTTTTCTGTTGCACATCTAAATATTTGACAAGAGCTAGTTAGTTTACTTGAGCAATACAAATTTGATTTCAAAATAAGTATATTGTAAATTTCTCAATGCTGATAAAGGGAAAGTATTTGAATGAGGTAGTTGCTTTGTTACCTTTTTATGTTGTTTATGCATATATTTAAACAGAAATTTCTAATGTCTTGATTCTTAGTTATTTGGTGATGAAATTTGTTTTGAAACTTTACTGGTTTGATATACCCCCTAATATTTTTTATAGATCATCCTAGGTTTTCTTTTAATTTTGACTTTAAAAACCTGGGATCAGATTGTATGGGTGACATTTGACACATTTTTGTACTCATCTACAGGCAGCAGTTAAATCAAAAAAAGCCACAGATACTTATAAACTGTATGTGGAGAAATATGCTGCATTTAAATCTGATTTTGAACAGAAAATGACAGAAACTGCACAGGTAAGTGTTATATCAATTGAGTTACCTTTAAAATAGATTAATATGTATTATTTAATATCTGAAGAGATCTGAAGGGCAAACACTGACCATGTGTGCTGTGATGGCCTATCCTTAAATGACACAATTGAGTACCAGCATCCTAGAAAGACTTTCTGAAGAAATTTTTGGAAGAAACAAAATGAACTTCTGGAAATATTGTAGATGCATTGTGATCATGTGGGAAATCCTGTGAATTGCTGGACATGGAGAGTCTTATAAATGAGTTTTAATATTGGAATCCATCATGTTTTTTTCGTTATCATTCTTGGAAAACACCACAGGTACAGCTTGTTAAAGTGTCTTCCAAGGGTTTACCTCAGGTTATGAAAAGCCCTTATATCTGTTCAAGATTCTGGGTTTTTTTAAAGACTTTTAATCAGTATTCCAGAGGGTATCAAGTTCTCTGTACCATTGTGTATGCTGTTTTAAAGTTTCTTTTTCAAACCTGTTGATAGCAGACTTTTTTTTTACTGACCCAGATTTTAAAAAACAGACTTGTTACTTTATGCTTTTAGTAGTAGTACTTAAAGACTGGTTAGGATATTTATTTATATATGTTTCTTGGTTTGCAAGATAGGAATTTTCTTTTTGGTTTAAAGTTCTTCACTCTTTTCATCAGTTCCAAAGATTAATTTTTAGGCATAGATGGAATTATTAGGGAGATTCAGTCATACTTGCATTTTTAACATGTAAGTGGGTAAGTGTTAACTTGGAAATTAGGATTTCACATGGGAATTGTGTAGGCTGACATGTAGAAAGCTGCCATGTCCCAAACTGTAAACTGCAT
>NW_010249470.1:23383-27346 GCF_000690775.1 Eurypyga helias
TAAAATCTAGTTCATCTCTGAATAGATACTCAACACAGCTGTTAGAGAAAGGATGCCACATATACCACATACCAGAACTCTTCCCTCCCACCCCCCAGTCCAGACATTTGCAACAAAGAAGTGCTCAAGCATGCTACTGCAAAATTCTGCTTATAACAAAACCATTACATCAAGAGTTTTGACAACCTTTCCTTGAAGAGTTTGCAGAAAGTAAATTTTTGTGCAGTATCCTGACTTGGTTCTGGTCAAAGGCACTGTACTCTCCATGCTTTTCTTTTCAGTTTGAGTTAAATTTGGTTATGTACATTATTTTTCTCTCTTAAAAAAAAAATCTGTGACTTTTAAATGCCTTTTTTTTTTTAATTGGAGTGTAAAGCAGTGTTGATTGCAATTATTTAGTTGTATACAACGGCTTTATTAAAAATAAAAGTTCAGCAAGAAAACTCCTGGGTGCCATGTTCTAGGCCATAAGGCCTTTTGTCTCTGATGTGTGAAGCTGTGTTTTCATTATATGGTTTAAGTTGGTATTGCTGTCAAAAGTAACAGTTGTCCTATTTCCATGCATCTTCGTCAAGTATTTGTGCGAGGAACTAATCCAGCTAAAACTAATATGTGAAGGAAGGTTGGGTTTTACCCAGAAGAGACCTGCAGTCTGGTTTATTAAGAGATTGCAAACATCTGTGCTGGCACAAAGGCAGAGACAGTGTGGTACTAAGGGTAGAGAATTGCATCTTTAAGCTGGTTTAACATGTGACACTGGCCTGGACTCACTCACATGTGTGTCCACCTGACACATTTACATCTACTGCCTTAGCTTTGTGTCTCTCTCACTGTAACTTAAAAATATTTGCATATCAGTTATCCCTCGGCAATTTGACTGGGATTAGGATCAGAATTGGTTTGTGGGATTACAATCACTGGAGAATTTTGAGACTAGGCAAACTTTTTAACTTAAGATGTTTTAAAAGAATTCTTGCAAACAAGTATAATATAATAGCAATGAAGGAGTCATTGGGGTGTGTAACTTTCCTCCTGGAGGGTTTCTAGGAGTAAGAATAGGTGGAATCAAACTGACATGTGAACACATACTGCTGCTACCCAAAATGTAACTTTTTTTGCAGACTTCATGTTAATGGAACTCTTGTATTTGCTCAGTAAGCGTTCCAGTAACTCCACCATTGTGTGGTTAGTATGAATTGTATTGCAGCCTGAATTTTTATGTAGACTCCACCTTTTGCTACAAAGAAATCAAGTAATACCAGAAAAAATACTGAAATGTTTCATGTATTTGTCTCGAGTCATATACAAGTGTGGCTTTTCTGGGTTAAGAAGTTCCTGCCCTGTTTGTTATTTACCTTGCTCTGGAACTTACTGAACCTCACCAAAATAGATCCTGTGAATACCGCTGATCCACTGCAGAGGAAGTCCAGTCAGATTGTTTTCCACCATAATTCATGCTCACAAAAAGCTGTCTCTATCTCGTACCTTATAGCGGTTGGCTTATTGCTCTCACAAACAACAAGAAAAAAATTAACAAACATGACTTCAATAAGCTGGCCTCGCAAAATTGCACTGTAAACTTATCCCCAGTGATCAAGAAAGCTGTGAATAATGAAAGGCATTCTCGGTTAGAACTGGCTGAAGATAAACATGAAGAGTACTTGAAATGTGTTTTATTGTTAGTGAAGGAAAATGTAGGGTCTTTCAGCAAGCAAAGCAGCTGGGCTTTTCATTATGTACTAAAAAAAATAATCCATTTGAACAATCCACTACAACAGAAGATGATAAAAGTAACAGCTTATTTTGTATCTAGAGACAGAAAAATTATTTTCAGATGTTACAGCTAGGAAAACCTCACCATGCTTTTGGGCTTTGTTTTTTGCTGCTTTCTTTCTTTCTTCTTTTTTTTTTTTTTTTTAAGGGAGAGGGTGATAAGCAGGTGGACAGATCTTTTTTGTTTGTTTTGGGGGTTTTTCCAATACAAAAAATGGTACAAAGTTACCTCTCACTACAAACCACACTTGTCTAAACATCCTTAGTTCCTTAACTGCAACAACCCTTTTACTTAAAACTTAAATTTTCACTTAACATTATAAAGGACACCTGAAAACTTTGCACACCTGTTCACACTGGAAATGAAAATTGCTATTCTGCTAGTACAAGTCCTGTCTGGAATTTAAGTGTAATGGTGTAGCTGCATCTACAGTTTGTTTGCTGGAGGGCTACTTTACAGATGGTGCTATAGGAAATATAATACCTGTAAGCCCACTTCTATGTGAAGAACACCCTCGATTATCTTCATTTAGGGTACATTTCACTTGAAATATACTAGTTCTGAAAACAAAATTGATGAGGGGTGTGAGCATTCTCAGCTGTTTCAGTGAAAAATCATTTGGCTTAGCTTAAATCTGTCTTGCAGTCTTCGCATACTGTTTTTCTAACAGGAAGCGTCTTGCTGGGGAGTTATTCCTGGCAATCATGTAGTAATGTCCTCGTGTAGCTGTCCTCTTTTTTTAGTCAAATTCCACTGATCTTGTTGCATACCTTTTATATATTTTTCCTTTTGTCATTTACTATCTTACCTGCAGTTATCAAAGTGTAGTGCTCATGATAAATTATTTTGAGAGATTTAATTTCGAAGCATATGATCTCCCTAATCTTGAATGACAAGTTATGTTTTTTGCTGTGATGAAACATGGAAGGTTTTATTGTGATTAAAGAAGCAGGAAAATACAGTTCACTGTTGTTCAGAAATTGGATTTAACAGAAATTTGTCATGTTGAAAGATTTATTCTGAGTAAAGCTGTAGTTGTATTATGCAATTGCTATGCAGCTGCTAACAAAACATGGTGGTTTTTTACCAGATTTTCCACCTTGCTAGAAGCTTTATTTTTTTTTTTTAAATCATGTAGCACAGTCAATTATTGGAAGGGATCAAATAGCTGAAAATACTAAATTGTTCTTTTAAAGTATTCCGTCTTAACCTAGAACTGAGTAGAGTTGATTTTAGATGATTTTGCTGTTGAGCAGACTGTGTAAATAAAGTTCAAGAATTGTTAGTAACTAATTTTTTTAAAACAGTGTAAAGCTTAGGAGATCATACGTGTTTATAAAAAGGAGTAATGCTTACTTAAACTGTGTTTATTGAGTTGTACAGTTAAAGATCCTGTCATTTATGACTTTTCATTTGTATTGTAGCTTAGAACACTAAGAAGTGGTTTGTATGTGTTGGGTCACTAACATTACATGTTTGTTTCAGTGCGTCTGTTTAAAATGGACAACTCTCAAAAGTGAATGTGAACAATTTGGTTAATGATTATATCTGTGGTATGAATGATGTGGTTATCATAGTACCTAGCTTTATTCTTTGATCAGAACCAGTTTGTATTATGTCCTATACAAGGCCAAGATGGCTCTACTTCAAAGACTTTTGAGTATAAAACAAGAAATAAGGAAGCAACTGGGGGAGGGGAATGCTCTCCACTGACATAAGAGACAAAAAAGTCTCTGAATGGCCAACTGTTTTGGTACGCATTATAAAGAAAATTTTAAAGGAGGCGGATACCTCTGTTTTTCGGAATTTAAGGGGGAGCCCAAACTAAACATGAAGGAAATTTCATTGGCATAATCTCAAAAATTGACTTAGTGTTTAGGTTAAAATTAGGTGATGGAAACAGGCACAGAGTGGAAGGACATATTGTGTATGTGTGTTGACACCCCCATAGTGACGGAGGGCAGATATTATAAAGATGGACCATAGATTGTTTTGAAAGCAAAATAATATAGTTTATATAATAAGGTAGTCAGTAAAAGAAGTAACATAGAAGTAGAAGTAACATAGGAGTAGTCTACAGAGAATGACCATATCCTCTGTAATTAAGAGGAAGGCTGCTAGAGGAACAAAAAAAAAAATTTAATCTTCTTGATAGCTAGAGGGGTATGTAAGTATGGCAAAAGAAAGAG
>NW_010249470.1:27361-34542 GCF_000690775.1 Eurypyga helias
ATGTGTATATATGGAGTTGTGTTTGTGAATCAGAGTAGCAGGAGGTGTGAAATGTGGAGAGATGGTCTTCAGAGAACACTGTACAAACTGGAGAGAGGATTAAGTGGTGCTCCAAAAGTTGGACACAATTCAAAGGGCAGTTACAGAAATAGAAAGAGAACTAGGAATGAGCAGGAGTAAACAAGGATTTCAAGACGATTATGGTTGACTGCTGGGGAGGATGAGGACATTTTCAGTTCTGATCTTTGGCTAGGAAGGGGTCATTGAAAACATTGGAGTGATTTTAAAATGGTTGTCAGCTGGAAGTTTGGGTAAATTGGAACAAACTGTAAAGATATATACAGCGAGTTTCAAGATCAAACAAATTAATCACTTAAAGAAGCAAAGGATATAGATTTAACTAGAAAAAGGAAACAATGTGTATAGGGTGAGCAGGAGGAGAGGGTGGTAAGGAAGGAGTGCAAAGCAGATCCAGAAATAAGATTTCTGGGTTTAGATTTAAAAATGAGACTCTTCAGTAATGGAGAAAAGAATTTGGTTTGATTTTTTTTAAACTACTTCTAACTCTGTTTCTTTTGATAGAAATAGGTCAGATTTTTTTGAAAAATCAGGCTAGGTGAAAGTTTAAAGAGTAAGTAACAAAAACTGGATAATGGTTCTAAAAGGATATGTTATACTTCAAAGTCCATTGTTTCATAACTCTGTGAATTCCACATCTTCCTTTCTTAAACATTGTAATTACCATGATAAAGATCTGGGGGGAAAAAAATCCATTTAGTGTATTTAATTATTAAAATTCAAGGTCTAGTACTTCAAGAAGTATTTTCATTAGGATTAATTGCTTGTATTGGTTTACAGAAATTTCAGGACATTGAAGAAATGCACCTTCTTCGTATGAAAGAGATTATAGAATCATTGTCAAATACCATAAAAGAAATTCATTTCCAAATAGGAGAGGTAATTTTTATATTATCATTTGTTTGTTTGGATTATGTTACGTGTTTTTCTTAACTATTAAATGGAACATTTCTTACTGTGCTCGTGGTAAGATGACATCTTCTAAATGATGGTAAATTCAACATAAGCTCAGATTTCATAGAATCATAGAATGGTTTGGGTTGGAAGGGACCCTGAAGACCATCTAGTTCCAACCCCCCTGCCATGGGTGGGGAAACCCTCCTCTAGACCAGGTTGCTCAAAGCCTCATCCAGCCTGGCCTTGAACACTCCCAGGGATGGGGCATCCCCAGTTGCTCTGGGCAACCTGTTCCAGTGCTTCACCACCCTCCCCGTAAACAATTTCTTCCTGATATCTAATCTAAACCTCCCCACTTTCAGTTTAAACCCATTACTCCTTGTCCTGTCACTACAGGCTCTTGTAAAAAGTCCCCCCCAGCTTCCTTGTAGCCCCTTCAGGTACTGGAAGGTGCAATAAGGTCTCCCCAGAGCCTCCTCTTCTCCAGGCTGAACAAGCCCAACTCTCTCAGCCTGTCCCCATAGGAGAGGTGCTCCAGCCCTCTGAGCATCTTTGTGGCCTCCTCTGCACTCGCTCAATCTGGTCAATATTCTTCTGATGTTGGAGTCCCCAGAGCTGGACACAGTATTCCAGGTGGGGTCTCATGAGAGCAGAGTAGAGGGGGAGAATCACCTCCCCTGGCTTTCTGGTTGATTTTTTTATGGCTTCCTCTTGCTTTTATAAGTTCAGTATGGCAAAATTTGCAGAATAAGTCTGAATAAATTTTGTCTTAACAGAAAACAAAAAGTTTTGACATTTTTGATGTATTTCAAAGTTCTGTGCCCTAGATATTAAATTAGCACTCATTTCACACATAATCAGGATACTTGTGCTTTTCTTTGACTAAAACTTGAAATTATATTGCTCTGAAAAGTTTCTCAATTTTTTATACATCATGGGGTTTTAAAAAAAGGCTTTTGTAGTATTTTTTCTGTAGATGTAAGTTGGTTTAATTAATAATCCTACCTAGTCCTCAATTTCTAGATGTTTTAAAGTGTAGTTTTATTTGCATACACTTAGAGTCACTGTTTGCCTAAGTTCTGAGTTTTTCTGCCAATAAGTGGAAGCATCATGCTATTTATGTCTAAAGCATATGCATACTGTCTTGTTGGAAAAACCTGTTATTAAAAACATAGTAGTTTTAAATAACTACTCTGTTATTAAAAGCAGAGTAGTTCCTTTGTCAGACCTAAAACATTGCCACAGTAATGTTTTTACTCAAGCAGGTGGAAGCTGTGATAATACAGTAGTAACAGTTCACACCCTAACTGGTACTGGCTCAAGAGCCTGCTTGTCTTCCTGACATTGTAGTGGGACATGTTGCTAACAAATTCAGCAAAATTTTATATAACAAGTTGTTTAGATGGAAGAAATGGAAGTAAATCCTAGACCAGTCATCAAACTGCATTTTTTCATTTCTGATTTGTGTCTGTATCGTACACACGCTTGTTACTACTAAAGCAAAGAAGGGATTTCCTGGGTAAAATGCCTGTTTATTTCTGGAAGCCCTGTAGTATATTTTATTGGGAAGTATTTTGAGCCTTAACTCTAGGGAAAACCACTGTAAAAAGTTACCCTCTTTCAGCTACTGGCTTTAAATTCTTTGTGTGGTGTTGTTTTTTTTTTTTTTGAAGGTCCATGAAGAGTTTATTAATAACATGACAAATACTACAATTGAGAGTTTAATACAGAAATTTGCTGAGTCAAAAGGAACTGGCAAAGAAAGGCCCGGTAAGAGTCAGAAATGTTAATTTTCAAACTTCAGATTTCCACTTCTAATAAAAGGTCAAACCCCTATTTGTTAATGCATTATATTTTATGTACTTACAATTCCAAATTCTCAGAATTCATTAGCTTTGACATTAAAATATTTGTAGAAGTTAATAGATTGTGTATTATCATGTACGTGTAGTATTTGTGTTCATAAAGCATGGCAATTTGTAGCTCTTGAGTCCCTCTGTATAGACCTTCAAGGAAGCTTCTAAACTATACTGTTCCCTGGTACATCAGTGAAATTTGTTAGAAACTGTTCCTTGTCTAAACTATGTGTTGTTTGCTATGTGTTTTTGCATAAATTGTATTTCAAAACTTTAATATAAATTTGTTGATATATTCAGAACAGACGTGGATGAAGCTTGTTACTGAACTGTAGGGACAGTTGTCTCAATTTATTTGGTTAACTTGCAATCTATTAAAATGGATAATTTTGTATGAAGATCTTTTTCTAAGCAGCAAACTAAGTAGTACTTCCTGAAACTATGCTTGTTGTGTGGTATGTAAGACTTTCCTGCACTGGCATAAAAAGATAATCTCACAGAACTGTGTATCTAGCAGTATAGGAAAACAGAGAGTTCACTTGAATATTTGGTCATGAATACAGTCACTTAGTATGTGAATACAGGAGTTCAGTAGTACTGTTTCCTGTTTTCTTCAGCACTGAGAGCCCTGACTAGCACCTGTCTTGTAGTATAGAAGGTCAAACGTTTTTTCCAGAGCAACCATACATAATAGTATAGTTTATGATAAAATACATGTTAAATTGTTAAATATGATTATTAGGCATCTGAAAATGCCTCTGTGAGGTGTTTTTAACATAACATTGTTTCATATTCTTTCTGTGATCCTCTAATGCTGATACCCAGGTGGGCTAAGGTAAGGTTGTATATGGAACAATTTTTGAATGTATCGTGTATTTTGCAAATACTCAGTAAAGATTAAGAAAGAAAAACTGTGAACTTCAGGGGTTCAAGTTCAGTTGGTCTGAAATCAGGACAAAGACAAATAAAAATTCAGTGTTCACACCTCTTTGACAACACAGTAATCATAAGACAGATAACAGTTCACTTTGTAATTTAATTTACACACTGTACTTATTTGCTGCTTTACAGAGTTCATCAAATCCCATTTTTATTCTCTGGGCAAATAAAAGCTTTTGCCAGAGCAAATTTTCATTTTTTCAACTGTTTTAGTAAGAGAGTGTTCTAAGGAAAGATAGTATATTTCCTGTGGAAATGTATGCACCTTGAATTTTCTTTTACGCTATTACATTATTGTATTGGTTTCAACTTCGTAAAGCGGTCATGGTGCAGCTGGAAGACACTGGCAGACTCAGCGGTAAAAGAATACGACCTCACAAGAAGTTGTGAAGTGTCAAAGGCAAGAAACACAGACCACTAGAGATGTTAATTAGGGTTACTGCTTGTATTACATTAATTTTATTAATTTACAATCTTACACATTTGAGAATTTCAGAGATGTGTAAGGCACAGTGTGTTATCAGCCTTTTAAAAATGAAACAAATACCCAGTGTGGTAAGGACTGCTTTTTCTTGACTAAAAATTACTCTTGTGCATTTGAGACCTGTTCTTGATAGAAAGGTGTTTTAACTCAGGGAGCAAATGTTGGAATTCTTTCTGTGTGAGATGTATCTACTAATTAGGCTGGAGAACGAGATGGCTTCTCAGATAAAAATTCAGCGTAAAAATAATATTGACTTGGCGTACAAAACAAATGTAGAAAAAAAAGTCTTACGGATGTCACTGCTGCTTAAGATTCCAGTCCTAAATCTGTTTGAAGGAAATACTTTTAAAATTCCCCATGACTATGTAGTCTTTCTCCGTTCCATATTATTTGTGGGCTAGTATGCTAAATTAGATTGTGACCACTTTCTGAAACACTGAATTTTGAGAACAAAATAAACTAAAAAGGTAATGCAAAATGTATGTCAGTTTATTTCAGTATATTCTAACAGTTACAGTTCTTCATAGCAGAGTTCACTTGCTTTTATTTATATCTGTAAAAATAAGAATGAATCTGAAATGAAGTACTAGGAGGGCTGTTTTATTGTGTCATCCATGAATTTACAGTAAAGTTTTCTAGCTATAAGCAATCATTTTCTTAAACTCTCGTCTGCCTATCTGAAATTTCTCGGACCGGTGATGTTCTTTCTACCAGATATTATGGGCTCCCTCTGGTGGCAAGTTTCTGTCACCTGAAGCCAAAATGTACAGGGGCTTCTAGAATTTAATGCTTTTCTGATACAAATGAGGTTTCTTTCAAGCAGTAATGCTTTGTGAGGTTTTTAAACGTAATTTATTTTTATTATTTTTAACTTCCATACAATAGCTCTTTTTTAAACTGCTACCTAAATAACTTACCCAGTCAGCCTTATCACCTACTTCTTACTGAATTGACTTAATTTTTTTTTATTTATTTATTTTGGTTTAGTTTTTAGTAATACAGTAATTGAAGAAGTTGTGTTCATTATTTCTCACTTACATTCAAAAAAAACCAGTCACATGCATCGAGTTGCAAATCTTTTAATTTTAAGTGGGAAAAAATCACTTACTGTAAAACATTGAAAAAGAGAAAGAAATCTGGCAGGACCTGAAATAACCAGCAAGGCTTTAGGTCAGAATTTAACGTGTTCTCTGAACCATTTTTAACATTCAGAGGGACATGGATGAGCTCAAGAAATGGGCTCATGTGAACCTCACGAAGCTCAACAAGGCCAAGTGCAAGTTCCTGCACATGGGTCAGGGCAAGCCCCCAGTATCAACACAGGTTGGGGAATGAAGGGGTTGAGAACAGCCCTGAGGAGAAGGACTTGGGGGTACTAGTAGATGAAAAGCTGAACATGAGCCAGCAGTGTGCGCTGGCAGCCCAGAAAGCCAACTGCATCCCGGGCTGCATCCAAAGAAGCATGGCCAGCAGGTTGAGGGAGGTGAATCTGCCCCTCTGCTCTGCTCTGGTGAGTCCCCACCCAGTACTGCATCCAGCTGTGGAGTCCCCAGAAAAAAATGACATGCATCTGTTGGAGCAGGCCGCAGATATGATCGGAGAGGATGCAATACCTCTCTTATGAGGACAGGCGGAGAGAGCTGGGGTTGTTTGACCTGGAGAAGAGAAGGTTCTGGGGAGACCTTTTTGCAGCCTTCCAGTACTTAAAGAGGGCTTATAAGAAAGATGGGGACAAGAAAGTAGAGCCTGTAGTGATAGGACAAGGTATAATGCTTTTAAACTAAAAGAGGGTAGATTCAGACTGGATATAAGGAAGAAATTTTTTATGATGAAGGTAGTGAAACACTGGAACAGGTTGCCCAGAGAGGTGGTAGGTGCCCCATCCCTGGAAACATTCAAAGTCAGGTTGGATGGGGCTCTGAGCAACCTGACCTAGTTGAAGGTGTCCCAGATCATTGCAGGGGGATTGGACTAGGTGACCTTCAAAGGTCCCTTCCAACTCAAACTATTTGATGATTCTATGTTATGTTTCTGCTATTAGGTTTAGTAGCAGGTTTGATAACATCAGTTGGAAGACGTTTGTGTCAGTCACATGGTCCTGCAGTATTCATTAAAACTTGTTGGTCACTTCTGATGAATTGTTTTTCTGTTTGTGGTAGACTGTTGAATGGCAGAAAACATTGTCTTTTCTTCTACCCAAAGTATATATTAAATCAATAGAAGAGATGTCTGTTCCAGATTAATGGCATATCAATGAGTTCTAGCTTTACATATTTAATCTTCTAATAATCTATTAAAAAATTGGTTTGTTTCAGTATGAAAAGCTGATGCCACATGATAGAAAACCGCTAGGAAATGCGGATCTTATGCCTAAACTTGGCAGGATGATATCTAATGTGTTTGAAGAAGTTAGTGAATGCCTGTATAGCTTTAGTTGGTCATGAATCATTTTTAATTTTTAGCTACTGAATTAATGTGCTGTCATGTCATATGTCGGGAACAAACTGTGTGTATTTGTCACTCTGTTAGCTTTTGACCACTACACAGTTTACCCAGAAGGTACCGTAAGGCTGAATGAGAAGACTCAGCTGTGCTGCATTGTCCAAAAAAAAAAAAAGGAAAAAGGAATAAATCCAAATATAGATGATATGTTTTGATTAATTTGTCTTGGTGTCATTGTTAATAGCTGTTGGTAATTTATTAAGTTGTTCCTCTTATTTTTGCATTTTCTTCTTCAAATCTAAGAACGACGAAATTGAAATTTTTATCATGATACACAGAAAAATGAAAAGCCATAATGCCTGCTGGCTCCTTAGTCCTCTAATAAAACAATGATCTGCAGATGGCAGTTATTACATATGCTGAGACATTATTCAGTGAGAGAGGTGTGCTGGGTCATATTTTAACTATAATTTAAAATAAATATA
>NW_010249471.1:0-41387 GCF_000690775.1 Eurypyga helias
AAGCCTATTTACTGAACATCTCTCAACTATGTTACAGTAAATGGGTCCTTATTACAGTTGTCTTACAACTGAAGTTAGTCCTAGCCTCCGCTTTGTTAGCATTAATATAAATATCTCAGGAATCTCAACTGAGATTAATTTCAAAAAGGGTTTATATCTTTGGGTGAGACTACAGTAGAAGACAACTAAAAAACTGTATTCTCTGTTCTCCCACCCTTTTTCACTTTCCTTTCTTCTTTTCTTCTTTCAGAGTTCTATTCCACAACCCCCCAAAAAAAAAAAAATTAAAATGGTAATACCCCACAAAAAAAAAAGAAATTATCATTGGTTTAAAATTTGACATTAAAAAGTTCCTATAAGTTTGTTTTTTTTTTTTTTTAGCTAGCAGTCTTTTTATGCATCTCTTTTATGTCCTAGACTTTTTGCCGTGTAAACAGCCCTGCCTGGTTTGCAACATGCTCAGTTTTTCTCAAGTACCACAGCCTTTCAAGAGATCGATACATTTTGATCTCAGATCTCATCATTTGCAAAGCAATACTTGTGGAAAAGAGGGAGCTGGAAAGACTATTCATAGGCAAAAAGTACATGGCCCATCACTTCACTCTTTTCTTTTTCTTTGTTGACAATTTTTGTTTTTCTTGTTTTAAACACACATAAGACATAAGGCTTCCTTTGACTTATGTTTATGCCTTCAGGCAGGAAGAAATATAAAACTGAGCAAATAAGGTCACAGATAATATTCATTAAAATTTAATACAGGCGTTTTCCCAGCTCTTCATAGAGCACTTTCATAAGCATGAACAAGGAAATTGTCTATAAGAAAAGACTTCAGCTCTTCTGTAATTTCTCCTTATGTTAGCATATGAAAGACTAGAATGTTTAATATTTATCTGGTAGTGGAAAGCCTTGCATACTTTTTATTTGTTGGTATAGTGTATGTTAAGATGCTGATAAATAGCAGGTTGCAGCTAATAAGCTTTTTTAGTATTTTCTTCATAGCAGTGATTTTTTCTTTTTTTCTTTTTTTATAAAATACATGAGGATAATTTTTCAACGTAAGACTGAAATAGAGGTATGAAAAATGTAGAGTCGACAAACATAGCTGAAATAAGAAAAGATTCAGAAACCAGATGATGTGAACATATTTTTAGCAAGAGTTTAACAAGTGTTTTGACTGACACCATCCAGTCACTTGGGTAATAATTAATTTTACTAACTAGATTTTACATCTTAAAATAGTACCAAGTTTTGATATGAGTACATAATAAACTGGAAAACCATTTTCTTTTTTCAAATTGCAATTACTCCATGTTAGCTGAATAAATAGTAATAAACACAAAAAAAAACATAAAGTCTGAACATATATTATTAAATATAGCTATAGAAAAAGTAAAAATTTAAAAATACATCACCTTTTAAAAAAAACATTTTTAAATTTCTGTATGCCTTTAGAACACACAAAAGTAAACATTAATAATAATGGAGATGGCAAAATTACAAAGTTATCCATTCTATAAATGGAGGGGCATGTATTCTTTGCTAAAATTAAGAGAAATACCTGTTTATTTTGGTTAATGTACCTTCTCCCTAGACACTTAGTTGCACTCTATTGCTGAGTAAGGTGTATACAGGAAAAATTCTAGAAAAATTAAAGACAGTAACTTCTGTCTTCTTATAATTCTCAGTGAAGCTAAGCTATAAGCTTAAAAGAAAAACTTCCAGAGATTGTTGCAGGCCTAGTGAAGATTAAGAAAGCAGAACTACATTATCTATGTAAAATAAGAAAATAATACAAGTCATTAAACAGCTGTGGTAGGAATAAAACAAGAAATATCTCATAACACTTCTACTTATATGCTGTTCAGCTTCAATTTCTATGTAAATTATAAGAAACCTGCATGAGGTAGTTACAGATGTGGAAACATGCACCACTGAAGAGTCTGTGAGGAATCAGAATGATAAAAATATACCTAATGGATTTCAACCTCCAAATCCTTAAGTTATTGGACCATTAAAACCTACTACAGCCAAAGACCTGTCAGTATGACCGTCTTAAATGAAAAATGTTGTGTGATCACAGTGTTCCCAGGTGTATTAACTCAGTCCTTTCAGACAGTACATATATAAACATAACATTTTTGTCTGCTTTTACTCATGAGCAAATCATGAGTAGCTGTTAAGTTACTGTTTATTGTTCTATTGGCCTCCAAAAGGACTGAAAAACAGATTGTAACTCAGCTACCCATTTATTCATTGATTTTTTTCTTTAACACATGCATCCTTTAACTTATTTGGTAAGTGCGACATTCATCCAAATTCTTTATTAAACTACCCGTCTAAATTTCCCTTATTTAGACTTTAATGTTGCATGTGTAGGCTGCTGCTTTGCTGGAATTGCCTGAGTGGCTGGTGTTTATTTGAGTTATCTAACTAATATTAACAAGACATATTGAAAAAAATGAGGAATTTCATAGATATATTGTGGTTATAAGTGAAAATCTTTTCAGCGAGAAATTAATCTTTACTATCTTGTGAGGTATTTTGGTGGAAAGTGTAGAAACTCCATACTGAAGTATGCCACATTTAGTATCTAAAAGAGAATAAAAATATTTTCAAAAGTTTGGAAGGAAAGTATGAAAAACAGACACTTGTGATTTGTAATGCAACTTGCAATGATAGGAATATCCAAAACTAAAGCAAGTCATGAATAAAGGATTAAGACAAGTCTGTAGTAGAAAGTAGGATACTGACAGTGATTATGAACACAGGCTCCAGGGAGAATACATGGTAAGACAGTTCTACTAAATTTTTTCTGAAGATTTTGTGCTGCATTTGGAATTGCTTTAAATTTTGTTGTGATCTATCTGATTTAGCACTGCAATTTTTCCATCTTTTCTTCCACACTATTTTCCAAATTGTCATCACTGCAACCAATTGCAGTGTATTGAATCGTAATGTTAACTGGTGTGTTTTCTTCATTAATGATAACAGTTTCAGAGAGGCTATGAATTATGTTTCACTAAACCTACAGATAAAAAGTTACGATTTCTTTCTTCTTCTTTTAATGACTCTTAAATTATTCATTTATTGGACTTCACAATAACAACAAGAAGTCTTTTCCTTCTGCTGTTTCATTTGGATAGAGTAAGTTCAAATTAAGCTTAAGGCTAAAGTCATGTTTTTCTGTAGCATTACAGTCGCCAGAAGAAAGTTGCCATTATGTTTTTCTAGCTATCAGTAAAAAGTTTTGTTTTGTTTTCTTTTCTTTAATTAACACGAATTTCCTTACTGAAAATCATGCAAAATAGAACTGGTTTATAGCTGTAGTGGGTTGACCTTGACTGGCTGCTAGCTGCTCACCAAATTGCTCTATCACTCCCCATCCTCACCTGGATAGAGAGAAAATAGAGCAAAAAATCTCATGGGTCAAGATAGGACAGGGAGATCATTCACCAATTATTACTGGAAAAACAAGGAAGGATCATAAAAGTTGAGATAAGTACTATTGATTTATATAAATGAAACTTATGGAGTTACTAACAATACTATTGCTAATGAGTAATTAAAAGAACAGAAAAATAGAACAAATTATACAGGATCTCACCACCCATGGATGGACACAGCCAGGTTCCAGGACAGCAAAACAAAACAAAAAACCCCAACAAAACAGAACAAAAAAACACACACACACAAAAAAAATCCCAAACTCCAAGCCCAAAAAGAAGCGGAAAAGAAAAACTTCCAGCCAGCCCTTCCCAGAGTAATTTCCCTGAAAAAAAGATGTTACCTCTCTGCTAATCACCATTCACGAGGTCTAGACGGCGCTGTCGAGTGAAACCTGCACTTCTGGCAAAAAAACGCACTGCAGGCAGGAACCTTAGAACTGACACTCCCACTCCTCCCACCCTCTATACCTTCTGTGTCGAGCCTCTGTAAACTTCCCCTCATCCCACTCCCTGCGCCACCAGTACGGAGAGTAACAGTGACTACTCAGCTTGATGTATTGTGGAATGAAACAGAATCTTAAAGACTGGCCCAAGGAGAGCAGCTCATCGCTCATCACTCTGACTGACACCATGGGGTACAGTCCTTCATGAACAGACTTCTCTAGTGTCAGTACCCCATGTGGCCCCAGTTCCTGCCAGAAACCTGTTCCAGCATAGGTTCTCCACAGATTGCAGCTTTCTTCAAGGCACATCTACCTGCTCTGTCATAGGGTCCTTCATGGACTGGCTGCAGGGTGGTTGTCTGCTCTACCATGGTGGGGACAACCTGCATCACCATGGTCCTCTCCGCAGACTCTGGTTCCTGGAGCACCTCCTCACCCTTCTTCTTCAGTGACCATTGTGTATGCAGAGTTTTCTGTCACATATTATCACTCTTCTCTCCCAGCTGTTGTTGCACTGCATGTTTTACTCTTTGTTAAATGTTTTATCAAAGAGGTCTAGCCAACATCATTGATTGGGTCAGATTTGGGCAACAATACGTCACTCCTGAAGCTTGCTGGACCTGGTTGTGTCTGACATGGGGGCAGCTTCTGGTGTTTTCTCACAGAACCCCCCCTTGCTACTCTCCCCAACCTCCACTACCAAAACCTTGCCATATAAACCCAGTACAATAGTTCTGAAGAAAACTACATATATTTTTATGATTTTTGAGAGAAAATCCCACTGGTTTACACTCTATTTAATTCTTCTTGCAGTTCCTTTTTTTTTTTTTTTAATTTATTTAACCTGCAGCTTGTTAAATAATTCAAAAATAATAACTTTCAAGGAATGCTGTGAATAAAATATTCAATATGATTGTGGATATTTGTGAAATATAAATTGTGCAAGAATTTGGAATCTCATTTCCTGACACTTTTTTGCTTTCCACTCTCCTTTTTAACTGTCAGTTCTTGCACCTTGTATTTTTGTATGCTGGTATTCAGAAATAATTTTATATGAAAGAAAAAAGCTACAATCAGTATAGCAAATGAACTATATATTTATTAAATACATAATGCATTTATTAAAATGAGTTCAGTCTGAAATTAAAGTTATTTTCCTCACAATCAGTTCATGCTAAGATACAGATCATATCTACGTTAATGTTGCAAATATATCATTGCAAACTTAATTATTTATGAACTTTAGCAGAAAAAATATTAACCAAACACATCTGATGCAATTTGAAATAAATATGGGTTTGGGCTACTTTTGTTGGTTTATTTGAATTAAATATTTCATTAAACTGATATTTCTAGAGAGTGGAGAAATTACCCATCATTTGGAAAGCCTAGAAATGTTTGAGTAAAAGTGACAACAAAATAAAATTGTTCCCTTATCTCATATTTCATAGCAATGTTGTTATTAAATCCAGAAGTGAAAAAATGTTTTTTTCCCTTTTTTACTATACATATAACATATATATGAAAAGAATGAGCAAACTGTGTCTTTGACATGAGAACACTTAAAACATATATTTTACCCAATAAAAGATTTGGGCAATGATTCTCAATTAAATATTAATATCTTCATAAAATAAATAAATACATTTTATGATACAGTATTTACAGAATTCATATAGTCATAATCTTTTATTTTTAGTGTTATTTTTAAAAACATTAGATGTCTAAATAATGAGTATTTCTATCTTATTTCACTGTGCTTTTTACTGATTACCTCAATGAAACATTTTGGTATCACTGATAGTTTTTTAATAACAATGATTTCTATCTGGTCCTTAGAACATTCTTTTCATGTGCAAAACAGCATTTAGCAACAGTCTAATGCATTTCCTTCTTGCAATATAATGGCTGTAGCATTTAGCTTGGAATTTATAAAACAGAATGTGATATTATTATATCTCTGATTTGCAGTGTAGGCTATTGGAGTGAATAACAAGACACTTCTATATAACAAAGACAGAAAAAGAGTTTATGTGTGAAGATTGACCTATCTATTCAATTTTCAAGGTTACATCTAACCTTACCCCAAACCTGATATATTTGACCTTATTGAAGGTTGTTAGCTACTGACAGCTTCTAAAAATTAACTTTAAAGTTGAAAATAGACTTTCTTTATGTCCCTAAATATAAATCTAGGAGTATATCTGGGTAGCCACTATACTTTTACTTCAGTCTATGAACTGAACAAGAATCATCTCACTTATGAAAAAATATTTGGAAACATAAAATGTGACTGTATTCATTTATAAGTCCTCCTTATTCTAAAATGTCTGGAACAATAGTGGCCATTACTATGGCTAAACAGATTCAGATTTACATAAGATTTTCTTTAAATGAGGTTAATAATAAAAATATTTTAACTGAAGATTTCAGACTCATAGAATAATTTAGGTTAGAGTAGATCTTCAGAGGTCATTTTATCTCAGCCCTTGCTGAAAGCTTACCTAATTATAAGAGCCTGCTCAGAACAATGTCCAGCTGAGTTATGAATATCTCCAAGGATGGAGACTCCACAAACTCTGGATAACCTGTTCCAGTGTTTGACCACTCTCATGGTGAAAAGGGTTTCCTAATATCTATTTTTATACGTGTGTTCTGACTGGTGTTTGTCGCCTCTTGTCTTATCACTGTGCACCCTTAAGAAGAACCTCACTTCATCTTCTCTGTATTCTTCTATTAGATAGCTGTGGAGAACAATAAACAATTAAGTACCCATATGAGCCTTCTGCTTTCCAGGCTGAAGAGACACAGTTCCTCCAGCATCCTTGTACATCATTGTTAGGTTATGATGAGTTTTGTAATGCCAATTCTAATAAAATATGGGAAAATATATATATGATGGCCCATATTTTTTTCAATTAAACTTCATATACCTTTCATTGTATGCTGCTGCTAAGCAGATTAAAATGATCTCTCCACTTTCAGAATTATTCTCTAATTAATGCTCATGTTCAGGTTTGTAACATTATTGTCAAATTACTTAATGAATAAAAACTTGGTATACCAGCTTATATCATCACTGGAATGAAAAAAAATGATGTAATTAGTTAACATAGCTTTTTATCTCTTTCAGTAAGTTTTTCTACTGTATTTTGCTATTTAGTTTTTGTGAAATCTTTTTTAATAAACCTGATGCAACATGGTTCTAATTTAGGAGATTCATAAACTGAATTTTTATTAATATTCTTTAAGCTTCTGATCATTGTCTATAAAGATTTGTTCTTTATATATTTGAGAATAGTCTGAATTTTTTGCATGGAGGAAATGCTGCTTAGGACACAAGCATATTATTTTCTTATTGTATTGCAGGGTTTACATCGCAAACAATGTTTCATATCTACATGTTTAAATGAAGGAGTATTTGAATTCCATGCAGTCAACATTTCAAGTACACGAGAGACTAGTTCTCTAACCTTGATTTTTTAAAATTTTAAGTCCTCATGTTACGTACTGAACAGTAACGTAATGTTATTGACTACAGAAATAGACAAAAGGCAGTCAGTCAACTGTTCATCTATCAAGCCTCATATTATCTGGCACTGTCTATATTTCATTTAAACGTTAATTCTATCATTTTGACTAATTTCAGATGTGAACCACTCAGATGATCCAGTTTTGCAGAAGCCCATCAGAGAAAAAGAATTCTTAAAGAAACAGTGAATTTTAAATAAACTTTTAAAATATAAGCTATAAGATTGCATTGCTTTTGCTTGCATTTCAGAACCTTTTTCTTTCTGTCTAAGGATTTGCAAGTTCATCTGAAACACAAGTAGTAGATAAGAGAAGAGGAGAGGTGGGGGTCAAGTTCTCCTGAAATTTCAATGTATAGTTCTGCCTGAACACTAGGAGAAGCAACTGTCATTAACAGAGTTTCATAGTTGTTCCCATACTATAGAATCCAGTGTGTTCCTGTGCTGTCCTAAAAGCAAATACTCTGAACAACTCAGTAACCAGTTGAAATGTTAGCAATGAAAAAGGAAGCCAATTACATAATCCAAGTTTTACCTTTAAAATTGTTTACCAGAACAAATTAAAAACTTTTTTTTTTTTACGTTAAAAGTCGGATCATTTAATTTGGATACTTTTTCCCTATTTACATTTAATTGAAATAGTTGAGTGAGATCATGGAAATAGCCTAGAGGATCAATAAGGTTTGTGCATCTGCTGGTGGTTTTCTGTGAGTTTTTGTGAAATTCGTTTTGTGAAACTAATAATGAGACATCTAGGCTAAGTTTATAATTCACATTCTGACTATAACTAATGGACAGGGATGAACAGCTTTCTGGTAGAACCTGTGACTTCATAAGCAGCAGTTTGTACTATATTAAACGGTTTTATGGCCAAATTTGAGGAACATGACCATTGGCCTCCATTTTTTTCTTCCAATAAAAAAGACCAGAATTTATTAACCTTTGAAAACAACTTTAAAAATGTGATCTATAACAGCTAGACATATTACATTATTTACATTAAACCAAAAATTCAGTTAAGTCAAAAAGTTTCAATCATTTCCACTCCTTATTTTGATTCCCAAATGGCCCCATGTCTACATATTCCATAAGCAGGATGGCACAATGAAATTTCTACCAGTGTATATATCCATTATTTGTGGAAACTCCACACCAGATCTTCTGAGCATGACTTTATGATTTTATGTAGACAGTACTTGATTAAAGGGCACAACTGCCCAAGTATGACAATTATTGAATGCCAAAAGGGTACAGAAACATTCCTACTGTGTTTATGTGAACAAATTGTTGTGATTAGCTTTTCTCTTTTTCATTTGTTTCCAAGAACATTCCATATATTTTTGAAGAGCACTGACTAACACTGAAATACATAGGCAATATTATGAGTCAATGAGTGTCAAAGGATGTTTATAAAGTTTGAAACTTTAGGATGCTTGAATATTCCTTCTGGGAAAATTTCTGTGAGCAACATTGTAAAAATAAGGTCATTTCATTCCAAAGAGCAATAACAAACATTGTGATGATTTATATATTATCAAACACAGCTTTGTTATATAAACTACAACTTTGTAAATTAAATGCACAATAGCTAACAATGGCAGGCAAAAGTGATGTTAAGTCAGGTATCCTTCTTGAAACCTTCATGTTTTGACTAATAAAAGCATTAAGAGATGAGGTGGCTGCTGAAGTTGTAATCAAATAATACACACAATAATCTAAACACTGGTCTGTCTGACGGAGAATATATTTGGTTACAATGCTGTGCTCCCTATTATGGCTCTAGGTAAATAAAAGAATAATGTTTGATTAAGATAATTTCTTTTCAATCAAAGATATTCACAGCAGCTAATTACAAAAGTAGGTTGCATAGTGAGAAAAGCAGAAGATTAGAGATAGATGAAAAATTTAGGTATCACTTCAGAAAATATAAGTAAAATTAATGGATAAAATTCAGTAATATTTTTCAGTTGAACAGTACTTTAATCTCTTGCTTTAACTGAGGAATGGTCAATTTTCAGAACTTAACACAGTTGCAAAAAATCAACGTTTTCATTTTGTTATAAATCAAGATGAATTTAATATTTGTCTTTCCTCCCCTGCCTTCCTTTTTTTTTTTTTTTCCCCAGTTCCTCAATCCCTGCTTGTTTACTGTTCGGAAAAAGCAACATTTTTATGCCTTGAATCCTTTTGGATTGCCTGGTACAAGCTATACCTGGTAGAATATTGAAGCTATATGTCTAAACATGATTGTAGTTTTTTTGCAGTTAGGTGGGATTCTTCTTAAAGCACAATTGTAGAGAATTACGATGTTGGGTGTTATACTTCAAAGATGTGGATCTGGAGCATAAGGCAAACCAGACATTGGTCCTTGCTTTCAGCTGGACTGCTTTCAACTGGACTCCATCATGGCCCCAGCCTGAACTGCAGCTCCACCACATCCTAGCTACCTCATGAGCCAAGGTCCTAGCCTATTCTTGTCTCCAAAGAGATGTCTGATGCCCAGGGCTGGGGCTAGCCCAATGTGCTCCTGGCTGGAGTGGTGGGATGGGCCTTGGCTGCCAAGTCCTGCCCTGATGGACACCTTGGAAGCTTCTTCTGTTCCTGTCCCTTGATCCTGGGTTGCTGCTGGCCCCCAGGGTGCTCTGACTGAGAAAATTATGTTTTAGCTGAAGAGCCCTCTCAAGGGAGGGAATAAAACACTTTGAATAACTTGTAATAATATCATTAAAAGGACAATAAATATTTCATTGTGTACAAAGGTTATATACCACACATCAAAGAGCTTATTAGGGTGTTCCAATTTTTAACAAATTTTGCTAGCTCTAGAATAAATTGTGAGAAATCCAGTGTAGAAATCATTCTTCCAGATTTAGAAACCAACATTCAGTGACTCTGGAAAAGCAAAATAAAAATAGCAATTCAAGAAAACTGAAAATAAATCAAGTAGAAATGAAAATATTAATATTATAGTATATCTTCCCTAATATGCACACAGGAAAACCAGGTTAAAAACCACTATTTGAACATTTGTGACAGCGATTTATATAATTATGCTATTCACTCCACTGAGCAGCCACTCCTCCTAACATGAGTTAAAGGTTTGTAAAAAAGCCTCTAACTACTACTTGAAAGACTCCTAAAAGTCACAGTCAGGACTATGGGGTAGAAAAGATTCTCCCCATTTTTTGTATTAGTGAATCACAGTAAAGATAGCATAAGAACAGAGCATATAAATCTGAAAAATAAAACAAAGTAAATTTTCCAATAGACATAAATTCAATCTTCTGAAAACAAACAAACAAACAAAAATAGGCAGTTCTTTTAGGTCTAAGTAAAATTGTTATTTTCTCAAAACAACAATTTTTCATTCCAATTTCATCATTCTGAATTTTTAATATTCTATGTTAGGCAGAAAAATTTTACATTAAGGAATAAACCCTGAAACATTCTAAAAATGGTGAAATTACAAAATCTGATTATTAAAAAAGACTTTATTTTTCTGCAAACAAGAATTAAAAAAATCTCAGCTCTAGTAAAATGAAAAAGATATAAACTCCCATTCAAGAAAATTATTCCATTGTATATCTAAGTTGAAAATCAACCACCAATTCAAAGACTAAAATTAGAGCACACTTTTGTTGTGCTTCTTGAATAGCACTTCTTTGATATTCTGCATTGGTCATCTTCAGCTATGGATGGTGAAATAACCTGAATTTATATCTTAAATTGTGAATACATTGACTCAGATATATTTCATCAGATCATATACTAAAGATAGCAATCTGTGATATAATACAGAACAAAGAAATACCAAGTTCCAGTCCATGACTAAATGCATAACTCCTGTGTGATATGGGGGAAATTATTTCATCCTAGATCCTTCAGTCTGCTTAAGCACTCACTCTCCTTAAGTGCAGAGGAGCTGATGTTACGTTTCCTGTATTTGAAATAGGAAAATAAAGCCAACAAAGTTCTGCATTATAGGAGAAATCGTTACAAACAAGGTCTTTGAAATGATAATGAGATATTTAAAAAGTGTTCACAGATGTCTGGGTAACATAGAAAACATGGGTATTTTTACCTTTTTCACTTCCTTACTTTCTGTAAGTATCCATGTACCTGTGTCTTTTAACACACTTACTACAACTTTTCCTTTCTCCTTTTAGTTTCCTTTCTTTTTATAAATACCTGAATTTTATTCCTTTCTTTTCTCTCCTGCAACAGTTTGTAGTTTTTTTTCTTTATATCCAGTGTCTTTGATGCAGCCCTCCAGTTTATGTATTAGTTAGTGAACAGAGATCAAAAATCAGAATTTAATTTCTACGTACCTCTTGTCCATTTCTCAACAAAATTTATCAGTGTGTAATACCAGCTGAATCAGAGAGCTGTAACTAGAGTCCTATTTTTAATTCTCCAGTGTCTAGTTGAGTTTTCCTTCTCAATATATAGTTAAATTATTTTCACTCTTTCTGCTTAAGAATCAGCAAATTAAAATATTTCAGTTTTCAAGCTGAAACCAAAGGTCTGAACAATGTAGGCAATGTCATCTATTTTCACTCCCTGAAGTTCTGGGTACCTCTGAAGAGCAGTAGAAACATTGTAGCTATTCACTTTGTTTGCTTCCTAATTCTCACAAAAAAACAGGAACCATTAAGTTGAACAGTTGTCATTTTAAGACTAAACCAGCATAGTAGATAATAAGCTGACCTGGAAAACAGAAAACCCATTCAAAACCATATAAAATTCTTGTTTTTTCTCAGAAATTTACTGTAAGTAAAATGTTTTGAATTTGAAACTGCAAACAATAGAAATATTTTAGTTTAACTTCTCAGAACTGATATATGGATTTTAATAATAAATAAAAGGTCAATTGTCTGAGTGCCAAAAGTACCTACTTTAAAAACAAAATCAATAAATGTAAGTAATTATGAAAAAATACTAGAGAAGTTAATGATTACTTATTTGCATACTTCCTTAAACAAGCAATAATTATTCTCATCAGTACCAGTCTGTAGTTTTCATTAATTTAACACTGAATATTGAGTCTCCAGAGAGAAGCAAACATATTTCTAACTGCAAATTGTAAGGCTAACAGAATCAAAGAACTCTGTTAATTAAAATATTTTTGCCACCTTGTCAATTACAAGAGTGAGCATAATAAAGCACCCTTGGAGAGTACGAAAGAGAATAGGATCAGTAAGCTTTGAGTATTCAGAAAAAACTCCAAACAAAATCAATCTGAATAATGATTTTTACAAAACTTGGAGGAAAAAAAAAAACTACACACAAGAAAACAACCATTATGCTGGATGGCTTGTGTCATTATAACTTTTCACTCCTGTCACCCTACAGCCTTACAAAAAATATTTCAAATTTGGTCCAAAATTAAACCCATGCAGGTAAACTTATATATAACACACAGGAACAATTAAACCAGAGACTCAGTCATAAAATTATTTAAATCTTGAAGTAACTCTTGCTAAATAAAATAGTCCTTACATTGAAGTGAGTGATGAAAGAAAAATACTGGTTTATATGGAAAACCACAAAAAATCATGAGGGTTTAAGTGATGGTGAAAACTTTTATTTTCATATTTCCAAATGTATGAGTGTGTTTAACAAAGAGCATACAAACTGAGGAATCTATCTAGTATGAAATTGTTTTACCTTTGTGTAACACATTTTGACTGTACACACCAAGATGAAGTTTGAATCAGTATTGTAAAGATGAATTACCGAAAAAGATAGTTACTGTAATAAAAAGAGAAGAGTAAATTGGATAATACATCTGCACACAAAATATGCTTTAAGGATGGGACTCATTATTGTCATTATTATATTTTTAAATGAATATATTCCTGACTGAGTGCTTAGCAAGAAATAAACTTATAACATAGCTCTGGATCAAAAGGAAAGAGAACATCAACAGGCCCATAGACAGAATCTTACTGAGTAAAGATTCTACCTGGGGTAATCTGGTGTGCCAAATTATAATATTCACTATTACCACACTGCTTACATTTCCCACATCTCAAGTTGCATTCAAAATTATGCTATGGGTAAAAGGGGCTACCTCCTAAGTGTATCCATGAATTTTCTGTTAATCTAATCGGTGTTTTAGCAAACAACAAACTTTTAATTAAAATATAACAATATAGTTGTTATTTGTCCTGTTATAATGCTATGAATACAGACTCAATGATGCAATTAATGAACTAATGTCCCCTTCAACAAAGTTTACTGTCATACATAAGCAACCCTTTTCTTATATCTACCTTTATTTCTCTGGTGCTGTATTCAATCTTCCACTGCCTAAGTCCTGAGGCTGATGGTACCCCCCTTACTCCAGATGGACACAAGAGGTTGCAAAGGGTTTGCGATGCCAGAGGTTATTCACTGCGAGAATACAGGTTTGTCAGGGAGGGATTTCTTCCTTCTCTGTCTTTAGCCTACTAAGTGTTACTTTCATATGTTTGCTAATGTGGACTGCTTACTTGCTCTTCTACACTGATCCCCTACACTGATTTGTTACATTTTTATCATGTATGGTGTTCATGAAGATAAGCAAAATCCCAAGATACTCACTCATTACCCAACCATTAAACAATTATTGCGACACCTTGAACAACCTAAAGTCAGCTCAGGCCACGTCAAAACTAGACCATTCTTCAGGCTTCAATGGTGGCAAAAGTTTTATTAGACATAGTACTGACATATTTCGTGGGCAACAGGACTACAATTTCAAATATGAATTCATCCTTTAAAATGCCCTTTTTTGTTTATCAGTAATCATTATGAAAAGAAACAATACAGTACTAGATACGCCACATCCTTAGAACAGTGTTCTTTTTGTGGATTATATTTTATACAGACAGTGGAGGACAGTAACGGATCTTTGAAGCAGCCTTGTTTATAGCATTACTGGGAGTTGATCTGGTGAATCAGTTCACTTCTTAAGGCCATATGAACTGCTTTGAACAGAAAGTTTGTCTTATCAAACAACCTTCCTTAAAACTCTCCCTATATTTTTCAAGTTTCTGCTAACAGTTTAATGTGAGAAGTAAAAATGAAGTTTTTGTCATGCTCTTGCAGTGATGGGAATGTATTTTTAGATATGCAAATACACATAAAAGTTTTACTAACCAGACAGTATGACTTATCAATCCTATCTCATCTTCTATGTCTTTTAATCTGTAGACTACAGTGAGAAATTAATCATTAAGCATAATAGACTATCTTATTCTGTGAACAGAAAATTCATTGTGGAAGAGAGAAGCTTTATGCTGGCATCTAAGGAATGGTCCTTTAGGACTGAATTATGCTTTATTTTCAGTCTCTTTCTTCTACCACTACAGTTTCAGTGCTATGACGGTAATTAGCCTTCTTTTTACAGTGACAAATTACAGATCATATGAAATCTGTTCTCCAGATCAGATAAAAAAAATTCTAGATCATGTAAGAGTAAAACTTTTTACTCACAATTTTATATAATATAAATTCTCAAAATGACCTTGAGAATTGAAATTTAATTCAGTCCAAGAAAAAAGCTATCCTGAGAATAACAGGAATTCAAGAATAATCAGAGTTTTGTGTTTAATAAACTCTAGATTTATTTATGGAATAACATCAGGATTTTTGACCTTAGTATTTCTTGTTTTGTGAGTTGCATAGTCATGAGTAAATCATTATTACTTTTTTATAGTTTTATTTATCTGGATAATTAAGAAAAGATAAATTGTTGTTGATTTAGCATTGGGTTATATATATACTTCTATGAATCATTCGGGATTATTATAGATTGGAGCAAAACTGATGTATATAAATAGCTAAATCAAGATTGAGTTTGAGTGCAATAAATCTGTTACATACAAATCCGGCCCCTGTACTCCGCTCTTGTGAGACCCCACCTGGAGTACTATGTCCAGCTGTGGAACCCACAACATCGGAAGGATATAGATCGGTTAGAGTGAGTCCAGAGGAGGCCACAAAGATGATCAGAGGGCTGGAGCTCCTCCCCTATGATGAAAGACTATGAGAATTGGGCTTGTTCAGCCTGGAGAAGAGAAGGCTCCAGGGAGACCTCATTGCAGCCTTCTAGTACCTGAAGGACCCTACAAGGAAGCTGGGAGGGGACTTGTTATAAGAGCCTGTAGCGACAGAGCAAGGGGTAACAGGTTTAAACTGAAAGTGGGGAGGTTTAGATTAGATATCAGGAAGAAATTCTTCATGGAAAGGGTGGTGAGGCACTGGAACAGGTTGCCCAGAGATGTTGTGGATGCCCCCTCCTTGGAAGTGTTCAAGGCCAGGCTGGATGAGGCTTTGAGCAACCTGGTCTAGTGGAAGGTGTCCCTGCCCATGACAGGGGGGTTGGAACTAGATGGTCTTTACGGTCACTTCCAACCCAAACCATTCTGTGATTCCATGATTCTATATTCAAAATAAGTTTAGTAGGGTTTTTTTCATTAATGTGGTATAGAAAAAAATTTATTACATACAATAAAGATGCCCAGAAGTGTATTATGGTAAGTGGAGTTTATATGCAACAAATCCTTCCATACAAAAGAAGATACAGTGCACCAATATACAACTAAAATAGTATAACATCATGTAATAAAAAACATCGGCCTCATATTGGATCTATTCTGTGAATTTTTAGAAGAAACTTTCACTCTTTTGTAAAACTAACGGATTTTAAATCCATTTTTAAAAGTGCTACAGACCCATATCTATATCTGTGTTTAGGCAATGAACTATGTAATATGGCATTATATGCGAGATGTATTGTGACATTGTCTCAGTAATATCATCCTGAATTGTGGAAGCTTAAGTATGAAAAAGTGGATGATAACAAACAAATATTTACAATATCTATATATATGATTAATTCAAGCATAAATTACAAAGTAAGAAACACTTTATTTTTTTATTATTTTTTCTTTTTTTTTTGTCTTCACATTGATTGTCATACTTAATAATTATGACAAAGAGAAAGAAAGATCTTATGGGTGATAGTAATCAAAATTAACATGTCCGATCCTGAAAGGGTAGTACTAAAATAGGTGACTGAAACTTGTTTCATGAAGCAAAAATGAAGAAAATACTTTTACCTGTTGCAAGGCTGTACATTTATAGGTTAAAATTTTACATAATGCATCAGATAGAAAATTATTAGATTTTTACTGGAAGATAAGATAAACTGCTTCTTAAATATCTATCTATACTATATGAGAATAATAAGAGTAGTGAAATTTAACCCACTTCATACAAATACATACCTTCTCCATTCAGTCAATGAAGAAACTATAGTGTCTTTGTATGCCTTCAGAACTGGTCTTTATATGGAACTTAAGAGATCATACATGTGATTTTAAAAAATGTATAAACTTTTGAAATAAAACTTACAAAGATAGGAAATCTCTGCTTTATATATGAGCATTAGTTCACTAGGATTGAGATTTAGTGACTAACTTACACATTGAACTATAGTGTTGCCTGGCTTTTAAAAGGTGTTTGTACAAGAGAATTTCCTGAAGTGCCTTCCAACACTAACTATCCTATGAACCTGCAATTTTACTATGCAAATTATGACTTATAAGTGCCTAAATCCCTTTTATAGTCCATAAAATGCAGTCATTCTAGCCACCGGAGTCTGAAAGCTTTCTAATCTAAGTTAGAGCCTCTTAACTTGAATTCAGTATCTACATTTGGTCAGCCTTTAACTCCACTGACTATATTGATGGGATCTCAACTGACCCTAATAGGCAGGTAAGACCACCAGTTCTTATGTGTAAGTCTACATCTATAATTATGTGTCTGCATGCAAAAGTGAAACTCAGTGGTCTAAAAGGGGTTAAGTGGTACTGGTATTCTGCAGGTTTTGTTAGGATAGTGTTTACTATGTTTCTTTGCTAGTTGACATTTTGTAGACAGGGACAAATGAAAAATGTCTAATGAAAATGAATACTAGTTACTTTTGAAGAGTTAACAAAAGTTTCCTGGGTAAACAGGAAACTAGCTAACAAAATCTATAATGTGCTTTATTACATTTAAATATGAGAATGGAGTGAAGGGGGCATATCGTGAAATGTAGGGAACACTATTGTGAAGTAGGGAGTCAGGCAAACTTGCTCTTAGAGTTTGAAACAGGACTACTCAGTGTAGGGTTATAAATTTGACTCAGTATGGAATTAAATAGAAAAATTAATTAACAAAAATTATATTGTTGGATAGTCCTATGAAGCATTTGTTATGGAAAAGGAATAGCTGTTCAGACACAATGAAATTAGCATATTTTGTTTTATAAATAGTTATGTTTCCAGAAATTCTAAAGAAGATTTAGGATATTAATATTAAAGGAAAGAGAGTTGCTTATCAAAGTATTTCTCAGTGTGAACATATTTGCATGAGTATTATGCTACAGACATGAAAATCAGAAATCATACTGAGAGTAAGTCAGCTGCATACAGAAGGTGAGAATAAAGTACGTTATCTAAGCACATATTTCTGTAAAATTTTATGCATTGGTATTACTGAAGACTAAATCATGGTAATGGAAATACTAAAAATGATGAGGATCCACAGAATGAAGTTTTTTAGATTCAATAACAATTAAAATACATGAACTTATGTGTCATGGAAGACTTGTTTGTTATTCTAAAAACCCCAAAGATCTGAGAATTTTTCGTTTATTTTTAGATGTACAGGAACTCCAAATCATTGTAAAAATCTTTTGTGGATCACTATAACAATCTTTCTAACTGCCATTGTGGAAACAAGAAAGAATTTATTCTCCCTGACAGTGTGTAAAAGAAAAAAATATAGTTATGACTCATATGTAATCAGCACACCTGTGAGACTTTTCTTTACAGTGATTTTCCTAACTTTGGCATTCATTAAGGGAAAATTCCTTGTAATTGCCACCAACATTCATAATGAACATAAAAGATAAAATTTAACTGGATCTTCAATATTAAAAACCCACAAATACCCTCCAAAATATGGGGTGTGGATTAACAAAACTAAGGAATACTAGTTAAGAAAATAATAAGTAAAAGATGAAGCTCAATTCAATAACATTAAACTATAGACAGATGCTAAACTGCTTGGAGTTAAACTAAAATAAAAATATTTTAGAAATATGAAATGAGAAAAGAAAAAATAAAATAAGTAAGTAAGTAAACATCCCTTGGTGTGACATTTAATGACCTAGAGGACAAATAAAATAGAAATAATATTTAGTTGCCAGGTCTTTCTTAGGCCTCAAAATGTCCTTCCAAAGGACATGTTATCCTATGAAATTAAATTAAATGAAAAGAAATAACAAGAAAAAAGAACAACTGTATCCTGGGACATTTCTGCTTTACTTACCTCAGCCCAGGGTAATTTAAAAACCTAAACCACCATAAAGCCTCACAGGCCTTTTTGTTCCTTGTTTTGCTATTAGTTTTGCAAAGAAGCATTTTTAAAGGTCTTAGTTACAATTGAGGGGGAAAAAAAAATCATAGCTAACAAAATTAGGTGAAGAGTCTTAAAAATATGTCTTGTATAAAACATTGACAATAATTATTAATATCATCAGCTAATTATGTCATGGTCTTCTAACATTATTAAAGGAATTAAATTATTCTTGTCCATAGTCTCATTACAACTTCCAAACCTAGTTTAAAATACTTAAATATGTTGTTTCATTATAGATTAATATTAAAGAAGATGTCCCAGAATTATAGATGAGGGAGTGGGGAGTGGGGTGGGGGATGTTGTGCTTGATATAAATGGACCCTTTCTGATCCACTACTTAGAAATTCCATGCTCATATATATCTGTGATATTTAGAGGATGCAGGGATTATCACGACTCAGTTTGATTTTTTTAGTCATTAAAGACTCAAGTCCACACCCAGTGGTACAATGGCAGGCATGGGCATCCTGATACCCCACTCAGGAACCTGAACTCCAGGGTACCCTCAGCTGCAGGAGCCAGAGGCCACCCTGCACCAGGAGTCAGCAAGGGTGGCTCTCTGGGACACGTCACAGACTGGGGGTGCAGGAGTCATTCCCCAAGGGTATGGGGTTCTTCGTGGGATTCAGGGGAATGGCATTGAGAGATTGCATAAGACTAGTAATGGGATGTTTAGGGGAACAAATGAAGGTGGAGAAAAGAAGCGATTGAGGTGGTTTGGGGAGAAAAAAGTGGAGACATGAACAGGTGCATAAAAAGGAACAAGCACAGGCTGACCATTGCTGGGCAGTACTCTGTGCTCTGTACATGATCAGCGTAGACTGTCTTCTCTTCTTATTAAACTCCATTTCTAACTCATTTTTCTGGGTGACAAACTCTATTCAGTGCCTGTGGGGTTGAATGGGAGTGTCTGAGTGCCAGCAAAGGGAATGGGATGGTGGGTCAGAGGGGCTGTGTGTCTGGGGGTCAGCTACTGGAGACAGGGGGTGCATGCCAACGATATGTTTACTTCAGTGTGTGCGCACTGTCAGCCTGGAGTATCCAATAGAGCAGGATGAAAGACTTAGGAGACAGGCATTGCAGGTGTCCTAATTCTGAGCTGGATACTGGAGAGACTGGAAGGTCTGCTTGTTGGCTGCTGGAGGGATGAGGAGGTCAAGATGACTGACTGGGGAGACCACACACTCACGAGTTCAGAGCTCAGGGGTTCTTGGCTCTGTGTGCATGCACATAAGTACATGTTCATGTATTTATGTGTGTGTCTATTGGAGCACAAGCTCAATCTCACTGCTTCCTAAATGTGGGGATTTTGAGCTGTGGCAACCTCATATGTGTCAGGTTTGGCATCTTTTAGTACAGCTGACTAGTGAAGTGACATAGAAAAAATACCATTTAAGTCTTTATTAACTTAATAATCTTTAGATGATATCATGAGTAAAACATGAACCTATGATATTATACAGTAAAATATAGAGTACAGTTTAAAACAAATTATGCCAATTCCTCCTTGGAGTTATAAAACAATGCCAGTTCAAAATTTTGTCCAGGAATGGCTCCATTGCTGTGCTGTGTTGTCCCTTTGGAAAATTTTTAGATCCACTTTTATTTTACATATATGAACATAAACACCTACATGCTACAGCAAAAAATCATAGTGATAAGCCTATGTCTTAACTTATCCACGTCTTGTGCACACATCTCCCATTTCAAAGCATTTTATAATTGAGGAAACTCCATATTGCATCTGAGGACCTCTGTAAGTTCATTCTGTAATCAATAAGATGGGAAATGAGAATATGGACTTTCAGAATCTCTTTATATAATCAAGTATCTTTTTAATCCTTAGAGTCATAAAACACACAGCTGGCAGAGAACTTAAGAAAACATAATATTAATTTACATATTTTTTTGTCAGTAAGATAACATATCCAACCCAAACCATTTTATGATTCATTCCATATTGAGCATTTCTACTCTGCGAACACAAAGGTCAGATAGGCAACTGAAAGCTAAATGTTTGGAAATTAGTTAAACAGTGTACTGTAAAGATACAGCAGTGATATTTAAGACTTTATTTATCAATATGACACAAGCTGTTTGTCTTAAATTGACATATGTGTTATGCAAGAGTGTTGAACATCAGACAATAGTTCCATAGGGACCAACAGAGTCTCTCACAATGGCCACTGAGATGGCTTAGAGGACAGAAATGTAAAAACAGAAATGTGATGATACTTCACCAGAAAGTTTTCTCACTCTCACACTTTCAGGTTCATGAACATCAAGGAGATCTTCTCTTTCTATCTGGGAATGCTAAAAGTCTTTTATTCTGTATATTTATCCAGCATCTTTTCCTGAAATTGACTGACATTTTTAGGGAATTTCAGGTTGGGTTTTTTTGTTTTGGTTTAGGTTGTGGGGGTTTTTTTGTTTGTTTGGGTTTTTTTACATATAATAAAACTTAAATGGCATAAGAAATGTGATTTTAAAATATCTGATGTTATTGTAATAAAATTTCTCTCTTCTAAAACATGCTGTGAAATTCTATGGTATTTTTTTATGCTGGATACTGTGCTGGGATTAAACCATGACAATACTTTGTGTCCTTTAATAAGTTCATGGTAGAACAAAGGTACTGAAGAAGTAATATTTAAAGTGCACAATAAGAAATTTGGTGGTGTAAAAACTTGACGAATTTAGTGTTACTTTAACAAACATGAGAAGGTTGCACTGCAGAACTGCAGGCATCAGTGGATGGATTTGTGAGTATAACTACTTACTTATTTCCTTCATGTAGATTAGCTAAACATTAGTAATATGAATAGTTTAAGTGGAAACAATGAATGCCTAAAGAATTCCTCCCTAAATCCTTCAGTGAAATCTTCTGTGTCTGTGTTATGGTTTAATGCTGGCTGGTAACTAAGCACCAGACAGCCACTTGCTCACTCATAGTGGGATGGGGAAGAGAATTGGAAGAGTAAAAGTGAGAAAATTCATGGGTTGAGATAAAAACAGTTTAATAGGTAAAGCAAAACCTGCACACGCAAGCAAAGCAAAACAAAGAATTCATTCACCACTTCCCATCGGCAGGGAAGTGGTCAACCATCTCCATGAAAGCAAGGTTCCATCACGCTTAACAGATACTTGGGAAGACAAACACTATCATTCTGAATGTCCTTCCCTTCATTCTTCCTCCCCCAGACTCATATGATGAGCCTGAGGTCATGTGGTATGGGATATCCCTTTGGTCAGCTAAGGTCGGCTTCCCTGGCTGTGTCCCCTCCCTATGCACCACCTGCATACTTGTTGGTAGGGAGGTGCAAGAGGTAAAAAAGGCCTTAACTCTGTGTAAGCACTGATGAGCAAAAGGTAAAATATCTCTGTATTATCAAAACTGTTTTCAGCACAAATCCAAAACATAATCCCATATCAGGTACTATGAAGATCGTCTAGTCCAACGCCTCATGCTGAAAGCAGAATCAGGTACAACAGGTTGCTCGGGAAAAGGTTCAGTTGGAGTTTGTGCATTTTCAAGGATGGGGAATCAACAACATGTTCCTGGAAAAACTGTTCCACTGTTCCACCAATCTTACAGTAAAAAAATACCTTCTTAATTTAAATGGACTTTATTGTGTTTCAGTTTGTGCCCATTGTTCCTTGTCCTGTCACTGAATACCACTGAGAAGAGTCTGTCTCCATCATCTTTACCCTCCCATCCGGTATTTATACACATTTCTCCATGCTTCTATAAATCCCTTCCTAATTATAAATAAAGTTTAGGAATCTTGTTGCTCAGTGTTTTTACAGGTTATTTTATTGTCATTTTATATACTTATCATATGGTTTATTTAACCAACTTTCTCCTGTTCGTCTCAGGGAGTGTTTAGCATATTCAGAAAGTACCATGTAAGAATTATACTGGTTCAGGATTATTTCCTTCATTCAAACTTTACTTACATACTTACTATGTATTTATCCACAATAATTGATATTTTAGTTAGTATTTGGTATTAACCTATAAGGATTAAAAGAAACTGTAATTTCTGTGGAATGCCTCCAGCATGTAAGGCTGAAAAACTCACATCCTGTTCAAAACAACCATGTTATTTCATTCATTTTATTTTGAAAGATATTTCACACGAAATTATTTCAATTAAGCAGGTCAACCTTAAAAAACAGTAAAGAGAAGGTGACTAACAGAGTATTAAAATCCACAAGCTTTTCAAATTTTATATAATTAATTTTTGTGCTTGGGAATATTAAAGAATTCATGAAATTGATTATAGTCATTTGAGGGTGCCATTTTGAAAACATCAATTTTGTAGTATTTAGCATTTCATTTATCTGATGTGCATTAGAATGCTGCCATTGGCATGTATGATGGATTAATTTATTTAAATGCGCTGGGAGGTGCATGAAAGTCCACTGTATGCATAAGCAAATTCTTACCTATCATGCTCCGTCCACTGAAGTTACCCATTCTTTGCATTTTTATGAATAAGAACAGAAGGCACTCTAAAAGGTAGAAAACCAAACAAGCTTGTATTTAATTACATACACTATAGATTTATATTTATTACAGAAAATTATGAGCCACTCATGATCATTGTTTCTTTATCTTAAAGCAAATGTACAAACATGATTTTCTTGCTAGTGCTATTTTTCTAGTCTGGTACAATTTCATTAATTAATGGTGTACAAGAAGATGTGCTAGTAATGTCTGCTCACCTTGCATTACTTGCCAGAGTTACTAGAAAATATTTTTTTTTTTTAGGACATGTGGGGGAAAGGGTACCTTTCTACTAGTCACAGAAAGTAAAGAGACTTTAATGAGACACAGTAAGGAATGCAATCCAACAGATTTCATTCTGTTGGTAATTGCTCCCACTTAAAACAAAAAACACCACCTCAGAATTTGCCACTGGCTTCAGCTCCAAGATGATATTCATGAGTGAGCAAAATAGACCTGAGACATAATAGGCATATTATAGGTTAATATAAAGACCTTCATAGTGTACAGAAGCTTTCTGAAAGCTATTACTTTTCAAGAAGTGATATGATGTAATCAGAACACGAAACTGCAGTTAACAAACATGTTTAACACATTATATTGTTTCATTCTCTGAGTAGCATCAAGGTGGTGACCAATGTATATTTCATTACACCTGTATAATAAAAGGATAAAAAAGGCATGGAAATATGTAACAGGGTGTGTTGGGTTTCTGTGGTTTTGGCAGTGATGGAAGGGTCACAAGGGTGGCTCCTGTGGGAAGCTTTGTGAAAAACTCCTGTAGCTCCAAAGTCGAACCCACCTCTGGCCATGGCTGAGCCAGTCAGTGCCACTGCAAATTAACATATTTAAAAGAAGGAAACACAAAAAGACAAGTAGCAGCAGAAGTGGAAATGGAGTGGAAAGAATCAGCATGTAGAGGAATGGGAAGTGAGAGAGACAAGGTAGACACCAAAAGTCAGTGAGGAAAGGTAAGGTGAACGTAGGATGGAGCAGAGGTTCCCCTCCAGCCTATGGTGAGAGGGCAGGCTGCGCCCTTGTAGCCATGGAGGGTCACGGGGGAGCAGAGACCCCCCTGCAGCCTGGGTAGACCCCCATGCCAAAGCAGGTGGCTGTGCCCAAAGAAGCCCATGACTCTGTGGTCAGCCTGTGCCAGGGCAGTCCACTCCTGGAGGACAGCATGCCTGCAAAGGGGACCTACACAGGAGCAGTTAGAGGAGAAAACTGCAGCCCGTTGGAAGGAGTCATGCCAGGTAAGTTCACGAAGGACTATCTCCTGTGTGAGGGATGCCATGCTGAAGCAGAGGCAAAGTGTCAGGAGTCCTCACTGTGAGGAGGAAGGAGCTGCAGAGACAACGTGTGATGGACTGACTAGGAAACCCCTATCCTCCAGCCTCCTTGTGTCACTGTGGAGGGAGGACGTAGCCCAGGAATAAGGTTATGTGGGGAAGGTTTTCAAGATCTGTTTTGTTTTATCTCTCATAATTTTACTCTGATTTTTATTGGTAACTAATTAAATAGATACTTCTTCCCCAAGTCGAGTCTGTTTTACCCATCACCATAATGTGTGAGTGATACCTCCCTGTCCCCACCTCAATACACAAACATTTCCTTACCATTTCTCCTCTACATCCCACAGGGAGGGGGAGTGAGCAAGCAGCCTCATGGTGTTTTGTTCCTGGCTGGGCCTAAACCTCACAACAGGGTGTCAAATGGACAAGATGTATTCTTGTTACTGTATACAGATTAAAGTTTTGGGCTTGTCTACAGTTATTTGACTATGAAAGGGAAGTACTGAGTGCATCTTAAAGTACTACAAAAATAAAGATTTATTTTTACCAAAAATAACACTCTCACCTTTCTCAGCTAGTTTTTGCTGCCTCCCTTCAGCCAATGTGGTAGGACAATATAGTCCTGCAGAAAGTCATAATTAGATATGACTGATAACTAATTGTGGGGGAAAAAAAAACAACACCAAAACTAAATGATATAACTCTCCTGATGGCAAGTGCTGATACAAAAATGACAACAGGAAAGAGCGCTTCTCAGCAGCAAGCAGAGTTCATTTAACTGAAGCCAACTCTAAACCAGTAAGTAGCTGCTGAAATGGTGTATTGTTAAAAATCTACCAACTCTTCTACCTGTTATTCCCAAACTAACCTCACAGTATCTCAGTTATCTCAGAACAGATGTATAGGTCTGTGAGAAGTTCATATAGGTTCAGGAAATAATTCATAGATACCTGGACTAAGCTGAATGAGGAGTTATCTAAGATATCTAAGTATAAATATAGAACAGTATACCATAATGGAATACATAGGCCTAGGTCTTCAATAGAAACAGAGAAAAACCCATATGAACATTAGACATATAAACTAGGAGAGCTATATGACAGGAATAACAAAGATAGAAAACAAAACATAAAGATGCATTCAACTATATATTCAGTGATATAGTGACTATGATAATTACAGAATAAAAATAGACAACTATTTTAAAATTACCCTTCGTAGAATAGTCATAAATTTAAGTCTCCCACATTCCAGGAAATTGAACTACATATCAATGTTTTGGACTTTTCTTCCTAACAATCTTTTCTGAGAAAACTGTTTTACCTGAAACATGTATTTGTCAAATTTGTATATATACACTTCCTAACTGTCTGGCATCTATTAGTGACAGCCTTGAGCACTGAGCTATGGAGGTGGTCTGTCAACTCTCTTTCTTACTCATCCTTCTTATTCCAGAGAAGTGAACAGAAATTTGAACTCTGCTAGTACCAACACTTATGCAGTTTTGCCTGTGTCCACTGACTTAGGTCTCCAGATCTAACATGCAGACGTACTCTGCCATCTGATGCCAGACAGCAAAGAATTGCATCCAGACAAATTTCTAGTCAGGGCCAACCTGTGCAAAGTCAAAACAAATCCATCAATATCCTTTTTATCTGAACAGCAAACTGGTATAATTTACACAAGCCAATGTAATGCTCACAACAATAATAAATTAACTATGCAAATTATTACATTATGTACACATATCAATCCACTTCATAAACAACCAATCTGTCATATGAACCTTGAGTTCCTTAGCTTTAATTGACCTGTCACAAGCCATTAAATTTGACATATAGGCAGTAACAGAATGGCATGGACTGATCAGGCCATGAATTCCACTTTTCTGTAAGCCACTAATTCTCAGTGCAGTCTCAAACATGGTACTAAGGTCAAAAGATAAAGCTTTTGAACAAAATAAAATCCATATACAAACATCTAAATAAATCTATAGGTTTTTCAAAGAAATTCCAGAGATTCTAAAAACTTGACTCATTTTGGTTTGAATTTCTCATACCTTTCAACTATTGGAAGTTCTTGGTATTCAAAATTTTTTAAAATAAGACTATTTCATCGTTTAATATATATTTTAGTGCCTGAAATAAGATAATTGTAAGAATACAGCTCTTATTTTTAAATAAGTATATTTGCATAATACAGACATTAAAACATAATTTTAAAATTATTTTTAAACTCTGTATTTATTTTAACAGTGTTTAATCTGTATTTCATGTATGCATTAATTTTTATCTGCATTTCGATTATTTTATCTGTATTTCTGAGGAATGCGTACATAAAAAATTCCATGGGACCTGGTAAATGCATCCCAAGGTCTTGAAGGAGTTGGCAAATGTAGTTGCCAAGTTGTTCTTTATCATATTCAAAAAGTCATAGCAATCTGACAGGTCCCCAGTGACTGGAAAAAAAGGAAACATCACACTCATTTTTAAAAAGGGTAAAAAGGAGGACCCTGAAAACTACTGGCCAGTCATCCTCACCTTTGTGTCTGCTGAAAACATGGAATAGGTCCTCCTGAAAGCTATATCTAGGTATATGCATGACAGGGAAGTGATTAGAAACAGCCAACATGTCTTCACAAAGGACAAATAGTGCCTGACTAATCCGATCAACCTTCCCTGATGGAATGATTGTGTTAGTCAATAAAGGAAAGACTACTGATATGAATCTACCTTGACTTCTGTAAGGCCTTTGCCAGAATCCCACACAACATCCATGTTGCTAAATTGGAGAGATATGGTTTTGACGGATGGACTATTCAATGCATAAGGAATTGGATGGATGACCATGTCCAGTGAGTTGCAGTCAACAGAGATGATGTCCAAATGGAAATTAATTTTAAGTTATGTCCCTCCGGGGCCTGTGCTAGGACCAGTACTCTTGAGCATCTTTAATGGCATATACAGTGGGATTCAGTGCACCCTCACCAAGTTTTAAAATGACATCAGTCTGAGTGGTGCAGTTGATGTGCTAGAGGGAAGAGGTGACATCCAGTGGGACCTTGACAGTCTTGGGAAGTGGATATGTGAACCTCATGAAGTTAAACAAGGCCAAATGCTGATGTTTTGCCTTTTCTTAAATATGTTTTCCCAGATATACCACCATCTGGGCTAAGGGCCTCAGCAGTGCCATGCAAAGGGTCAGTTGGAGACCACACCGATTGTATCCAGCATGGCTCAGCCCCGGCCTCACAGAGGTCATCCCTGAGACCCCTGATGCCAACACCTGGACACAGACACTCAGTAATGATAGTAACCTGATAGTAAATAAACAGTAGATGCATCCAGCCAGCAGTATTTGCCAACCTGCTTAGGCTGGAAGAATTATGACTGAACAAATCCAACACCTTTAGAATGTTCTAAGAATCCAACCAAAAGAAAACAGATTATTTCTTTTTGTCAGCAGTTATTTCTTTTATGCATGATTTTCCGATGAAGACCTGAAAAGATAAGCTACTCTTTGATATTTTTTGTTTGTTTGTTTAATAAAACAAGATGCTTTCTTTCAAGCTCTGGTTCCAATTCATTGTTTTCCACATTAAATGACAAGATGTTAAAGATTACATAATCAACTTTTTGCACATTCACTTAGTGTAATATTCCTTCAGAATATTTACAATGCAAGTGGTCAAATTTTATTTTTTCTAAAACAAAAATTTTATCCTCCTGTGCAACCAATAGTAGTTACACTGCTCCACTGGAAGTTCAAATGTAGAATTTCATTATGTTGGCTGAGTGGCATTACAGTGTAGCTTTGCTGAGAGCAAAAGAGATACTTCCCTTTAAAATTTCAGTGATTAATTAAGACTACTAGATACAATCATTTTTGTGTACCTGAGCGGACCTTTTTATACATATATGTGTTTATATTTGCATGTATAATACACTTTCAGCAACTTTTTGTGAAACAAAACACAGCTGGTCCTCTACTTTCCTTTAGTGAGGAAGACAGTATGATTCTCTTCAGAACTGAAGTTTTTATATTACCTATATTAAAAAATAATAGTTGGAAGCTTTTGTAGAAGTGAATAAACAGACAATTTCTTTGTCTACTAATTAATTGCTTTCCACAAAAATGATGTAATAAAGTGGACATAGGACTGCATATACTTAATTTGCCAATAGTATTTTTCTTTTCCTCTACAGATACACATAACAGAAAAATATACTGGGTTTTATGTTGAGGTAACAAATGCAGTATATAATCTAGCAGAAACCTTCTGAACAACATGTACCTGAACATAATTTTTGATTAATTTCTTCAACATCACAGAGAACTCACATTCAAACTTAGAAATAGGAACACTCAGGAGAAAACCAAAATGCTTCACAGACTTTTCTGTATAGCCTATATACTTACAATTGAAGGCCTCACTGATGTAGTAAGCAAGCAACAGATGTACGTTAAATATTTTTTTAAAGAGTTTTCTATCTGATCTTTCTCTGCAAAAGTGTCTGCATTTATTAAATGGAATTTCTTATTTCTTTGCCTGCAAATTTATATTTGGAAGTTATTTGCTTCCATGACAGCTATAGGCTTACAAAATTAGGGTGTTAAATCACGGTTCATTTTATCCCATTGAAAGACATATTCCCTTAGGGGCTCAAGCTGTTTTGTAAATTTAGGGTATATGCAATCATGAAAGTCTTTAAACTAGGCAGAGATCACTTACAGAAGTTCTTTGTAGAGAGAGAAATCTGGAGAGAGAACGTGGTTCAGTGGAGGGAAAATTCCATTTCACTTATCTGCCAGTTCTCTTGGTACCAGAACTTAACTAAATGTAGCATTGATACCAGAACTCATTCACTGACTTCATTAATGACCACAAAAGGGTGTGCAACAAAGATGTCTCCAAGTTGACAAATGATACTAAGGGTCTTCGGGGAATTCATATTTTATATTGATGACAAGTTAAATGCACAAGACCTCATAAAATGCAATGAACAAATGAAAATATAGAATATCAGAGTTTCAAATATAAGGTAACAGAACTAGGGGAAAGTAACCTAAACCATGCTCACAAAATACTGAAGTTTAAACTAACAGCTGAAACTCAAGAAAAAGATTTTAGGAATGCTTTTTACAGTTCTCTGAAATCATTAATTTAAAAAAAACCCACCAAGAAGTAAAGCAAGCATTGTACATCATTAAAAATTACATGACATAAAGGCAGGGTGTAAGTTTACTACATATATGACCTTTGCAAGACTGTATACTGAGCATTATGTGCAGCCCTTATCATCTCAAGAAAGACAAGGCAGAGATAAAGGAGGTACCACTACAACAGTTAAAGAAGTGCAACAGCTGCTGTAGAAGAAAAGACTAAAATGGTAGAACTTCTAGGTTTTGATAGGAGAAGGGTGATGGACATGATCAAATTTTAGAAGTTTGTGTGATCGTAGATAGAATGAAACCAAAACTGTTAATCTCCAAGTCCTTCTGTATTCAGAATAAATGGAATTCACTGGAACAAGTAGGAGATCAAAAATCAACTTAAAACAGAAAAAAACCCAATTATTTCTTTCCCCAGTGAATTTCTGTAGCTTAGTGTCACAGAGGTTGGGGGGGAAAAAAAGAAAAAAAAGAGACAGATTATTTGATGATAGATTCATATGCATACACTAAGGAAAGGTAGCAGAAATACCCTCAGAGAGTAACTGTGGATACTAGAAGAATACCTGGGGAAAAGACTGCAGAAGGCAGTCATGCTCACATGTTCTTCCTAAAGAACATACACTATTGCCAGTGTTGGAAACAGAATACTTATCTAAATAATCGACAACTAGTTCAACCCAGATGGACATCTGAAGGCTAGATTATTGGATATGAAAATGTAGACCAAGAAATGAAAGTGAAAGCTGTTTCTTATGTCACTTCTTGCTTTGCCTCCTTCAAGAACTGCCATCGATAATTATATTAGTTTATTTTTTCATTGAACCTTCAATCTTAAATTTATCCCCATGCTATTTAGAATATATCTTATATGGAGCCAAGAGAATTTCCAGCAATACTTTCTACGTTTTTCTTGTGTTTCTAATTTCTCCTCCCTATCTCCTCATCCAGTGATAAATCAGGGAAAGGAAATAAAAAATAAACTTAAAGTTTAATAACATAAAAGTTACCTACATTATTTTTCTGTTAATGATTTTCTTACGTGCCAGGATGTGATTTCTGCTGAATTACCAACAAATATATTCACATTAATCACCTATAAAAAGTCAAAATATACTGTATGTTACAAGCACTGGAATCTGAGTTACTGCAGCTGCTTTATTTACCAGTATGTGTTCATAACTTTTCTCAGACATTGACTTTTTAGTTACAGCATGATATATTTCATAGAACAGGTCAAGCTTAAAAATTCAAATTGGGATTCTATTTCTTATTTCACAAAGCTTGGAAGAGCTAAAAAGCAAGGTATGGTTTTGGCAGATTATAGGAATGGTGTTCAAATACAGTAGCACAAGGAATCCGTAAACTGAATAACTGTCCTTGAAACACTCTAGACAAATGTTGAGTGATTCCGATGGACTTATGGCTGTTGCTGACTACTGTAGTGTAGAAATGTTAGTAAGAAGACATGGCAGATGCACTTGCACCGACAATGACCTGAGAATGACCTGACAAATGCCCACCAAACTTCCCACCACAGCTCTTGTCATGCCCACACAGTGAGTCAGACCTGTAAACAAGTTGAAAGTACGGAAGTTGGGATCTTCAGCCAATGGAGGGGATATTTGACCATCTATGACCACAGATCAGATTCCACGAAAGTATAAATGGAGCCCTTTTGGAGAGGCATTTTGAATCAGTCCTCTTCAGAGCAGTAGATCTGCAGTCAGGGACTCTCCCCTTAGCTTGGGACACCACCCAAGGAAACTCCCAGAGGTTGAGAGTCCTTCCTTTTAGTAGTTGAGTGATTGTGTATTTTGGATCATTGGCCATAAAGCTTAAGAATTGTTAAATCATGTGCATAGCATTAATTTCCAACTGACATCCTGAACTTGTGCATTGTTAATATTTGTCAGTATGTCAAAGTGGTTTTAATTAGAGTAAAGCTTAATCCGAGTTGGTTAACACCTGTAAAAAACCCAAAAAATCCTGTTTCCAGTTTGTTAGTCAGCCTGGCTTGATTTTGTGCAGTTTTGTGACAGAAGTAACTTGTCTGTTCCAGGAGATTAGGAGAACGTGTGCCTGCAAAATAAAAGCCCTATACAAACAATCTTGTTGAAGTTGAAGGCAATGGTTTTAAGATTGTTGTTATTTTTAATTACTAAGTTCCTCTTGGAGAAACCAATTAAATTAAAACTAATCCAAAGTTTTCGTGTTTTATTCATGACAGAGTAAGTAATCCCTTTTATTTCAGAGACCATTGACAGGATTTCAATGATCTAGCTGTTGCCTTGGATTTCTCATGCCTATTCTCAGACATATTAAGAGCTACTGTATTTATAGAAAAGAACAGGTGTCTAAGAAGGGGACTTCCTGGCAGTATGAGCTATGCATAGATTATTTTAAGTTCAAAGTCACCCAAATCTCATTGATAATAACATGAAAAATATAATTTTCAATGCTGTTCTGTTTTGTTTTTCACATACTACTTTATGTTGATGACCAACAAGTGTCCTTTATCCAGGATATTAGGAAGGCCATGAGAGAAGAGAATTTGTCATGTCTATTTCTCATGTAAAAGACTGAGAATAGGTGGACCCAGGCTGAAGCAAAAAAAAAAAAAAAGTTGATGTTTTCACCACTATATAAAGACTAAATAGGCAGCAGCAGTGGTTTACTGACAAACTCCTCTTGCACTTTTCTGCAATATGGTTTCCAATATCTGTGGTGTAGCCCTCACCTCCACTCAATATTTTTGAAGCTCCTCTCTGCAGATTCTTGCTTATATAACTTAAGAGAAGGCTATTAAGGAAATAAACATTTTGGACTTTTTACTAATCCTTTGCTATGATCGGTTTCTCAATTTGTTTAAAGCACCTAAAGCAAAATGTAGAGTTAAACATCTACTGTTTCACTTCTGGAAGGATTTCTTCCTTATCCTGTCATAATGCACCATACTACTTAATTTACAAACCTGAGGATATAATTTTTTTTTTTTTTTTCAGTATTGAGTATAGATTACATATGAAAAACTAAGATTTTTAGAATGGGTGATTAACGTGGGAGAACTTGCTCATGCAACCCTGTGTGTAATACAATGACACAATAAGCTCTGCATTTAACCATCATATTTTCTAATCTGTTATAATAACAGTTTTCATGAAAATGTAGTATGTCCTACAATCACAAAGAGCTACAGTTAGAATACTTTCCTGATGAAACATTTTAAATAATTTATTTTCAATGCTTCTTTACATATTTAGGTTGCTATGTTTGAAGATTTAATTTAATGAGATCTGATTCTTACAGTTCATCTATTGTATACACACAGCGTACAGGGCATGAATAAATTACATTATTGCAAGTGCATTTTGAAATAAGCCTGTTAAATATGCAGGAGTACTTTGTTATCATTACCTACCCTCCAGCTCTGATGATATAAATGCCTTACCTGTTTTATTGTTATTATTATTATTTATAATGAAAAGACTATAAATGTATTTTTCTTTTTTTTTCCCAGCATTTTATTAAAAGAGCATTAGTGCAAATTCACAATTATTGAACAAATTTTTATTACCTCCACCCCTCTCTACGGAATAGGTAGCTATAACTTAGCTGGTCATTAAAATTAAGTGTGTGTATATGTGAAAGTGAATCTGTGATTCTTCTGATTTATATTGGTTGAAAAATGCATACACAAACCAAAGGTGGCAGTCCCTAAAGATAAAGCTGGCATTGAAAAATTAACGTTTGCAACCAAAACAGCATGAGACCACTTAATATTGTACTGCACTACATGTAACTTTGGATGCAAAGATACCGCAGGAAAGATTGTTTTATATGACTTTATATACAAAACCAAATGCCACAATACTATGAAGAACTGTTCGTACAATTACCAATGAAAGCTCCTACTCCATAGGAAACTTTTGCATACAAGTACTAACTAATCCTTACTATAATAAGTTGGTAAAAAATTGGGAAATTTATGTTTATGCACCTTTGAAGCACAGCAAGTTTTCATTCCCAGTGAGTACAATATATATATGCATTCATTTAGTCAACTCTAGGGCACAAAGAAAGTAGACAGTTGAGACAACAGCAAAATATAGATTATATCCTCCACTCAGAACTCAGTGGGGCTTCACATAAGTGCCCAAATCTGTGCAAGCAGGCCTGCTTGAAAGGTCTAGGCCAAATTAATAACAGTACAGCTTGACAGTGTTGATTTGGTAATTCAGCAATGCCATGTGCTCTACTGCTAAGGCTGGACATATAAATAAGACACTGACTCATGTATATAACTTAAGCAGCTATCAACCACTGGCAATATACATGTCTACATCAAATTTCTCTCTAGCAGATGAATACCTGCAATTTTCAAAGGAATTCAAGTCCCTGGGTGATACAGAAATAGATACATCCTACAAGAGAATATTTCTTACCAAGACATCTAGAAGAGTCCACAAAGAAAATGGTGATATTTGCTCAAAAAGAATCTTCTATGTCCACTGCATCCATACGGAATCACTTTCACAATAATTTTATTAACATTATTAGTCTTTTTTATATTGGGATAGGGAAATTGCCCTTTTCACAGTGGTAAGATCAGGATTATTAGAAACCGCTTAACCTCTTGTGTCTTTTCTAAAGGAACAAACTGTCAGAGTACATATGTATGAATTTAATCACAGTCTCTGAAGACTGTATTTTGTATGACACAACATTAAAACAGAAAAACTTAGTACAGAACTGGTCACGTAAAATGACAGTTTTTTCCTGCAAGAGGCATTAGAGAAGTTGGAATATTACTGAAATTTTAATAAGCTTGTTACTTAGAAAAAGGGCAACTTCTTCACATCTATGAAGCACAGTCTGAAGTGTCCCTTTATTGAGATTAGAGAAAAGAAACTGACCAAATTCTTAAACAAGATATAAGAGATTTTCCATTGCTTTGATCATTGTCTACAGCTTCTTGGAAATATGAGACAAAAAAAACCCCAAACCAAACCAAACCAAACCAAACCAAAACGTGAATCTAAAAAAAAAAAAAAACAAAAAAAAAACAAAAAAAAAAAAAAAAACCAAAAACCACTCACACACACGGCCAAAAACCCACAAACAAAAAAAAGACAACCCCACCCAAAATCCCCAACAAAACACAACCAGAAAGTTGACATGCAAATGAAAAGCCCTGCATTTATTAGTAGTAAAACCCGTTTACTTAGAATCACAGTTGTACAGAGAATATTGAATGACTGTTCTGCCAAACATGGCAAATCCATAATAAAGAGACAAAAGTCAAGGTAAAACTAAAACATTATTTATTCCTTCACTTATATATTTTACTACAAGTTTAAGAACACAGAAGCTGTCTTGATTTATTCCTATCTCCTGGACACTGTCAATGGTAGTCCAACTGTTTATGAATTGTGATGAAAAAGGAGCAAGGAATAACTGTGGTAAAAACCCTTTTTTTCCCCTTTTCTTGCAGAGTTTGTGGGTATCCTTTTGGAGCCAAATACCCCATTCTTGGGGTGAGTATTCTAGTCTATAAATGGAAGATAAGCAATCTATGCATATGGGAGAAGCCATTTCAGCTTTTTGACTTTCAATGAACACTGTAAATTGTTGATATAATTGTTGATGTTGTGAAGGTCTCCAGAGGGGTGGAACTTCAGACTTTCTGATCGCTTTGGTATTTCCTATGCTCTGTCTGCCTGGGTAACCCCATGATCTCTTCACTTTCTTACTATTCTTATTGGAAAGGCCCATCCAAGTGCTGATGCTCCCACAATTAGGTGTCAAAGCTAGCAGTAATTTTTTTCTGATGGAGCTGAATGCTTTATTTTTAGATATTCCAGAACTGAGCATCAGAATCCTTAGCCTTCTGTATTAAATGCCTGTTTAATGTCTACTTAACTGGTAGACATTAATTGGCTTAATTTGGCTTAATTTGGCTTAATTTGGCTCTTGACACCAAATGGGAGGAGTAGTGAGGTTTCAGTCTCTGAAATAAAACCAAATGGGGTGAGCCAATTTTCCTGTAAGGGAAAAGTCATAGGAGTCATCCCTGTGAGTTCAGGGATAAAATTCTGCCCTGTTCTTCCATACCACAGGTAACTGTTTGAAGACAGACAGCTCATGATTTGTACACTCTTGTTTTTCATCTGCTTAGTTTTATAATACAACTTAACTCAATATCCATCTTGAGATATAAGACATAATTCTATTATGAGGCAGGCATGACACAGGATGAAGTGAATACCTGATGAAATTATTCTGTGGTGTAGTCATCTCTCAACCACATGTAAAAGACTGCTGTCACATAGCTTGTTAATGAACCAGACCGACCTCTCTGATAGTTTAAGCAAATTTGTTCTGTGTCCTTCTTGTAGCCTTCAGTTATTGCATGGTTTGGTTTTGGTTGTTTTGGGTTTGTTTTTTTTTTCTCCCTCCATATTAGCTGGTACATCTTCTTTGTCAGAGTACATCATATATCTAAACACTGTGGAGTAATTTATGTAACTTACATTTTTTTCTGGTCAGCACTTCAGATTCAAGGTCATTTGACTACTAGGAATTTGCATAATGTCACCAACAGCCTCAGCTGAAAGCCGAAGTTGTGGCAAGTGTGCTGGCTTTTATAACATCTTCTTTGCAGCAGAAATAGCCGTGAACTTTCCCTGTAATCAGATAGTAAACAAATAAACAAATTCAATAAAAGGAACCTGAAAGTCATCCCCACCTCCCAACAGGTACATTTGTTATGTTAATGTCCAAGCTCCAGCTGAAATTCTGCCTTGATCTTCTCAAAACATTGCAAGTCCAAAGTGCCCTTAAGATTTGTGAAGCAAATTTCCTTTCAGAAGAATCACCATTTCCTTCACCTCATCATGATTAACTGAGAGTTTATGGTATCAGTGTAAGATATCATTGTAGTCCAATTCCCAACCCACATAGAAGAATTACAATTTGAACATGCTTTGGTCACAGAAGTTTAATTTCCCAGGACAAAATTCCATGCGACTCTGGATATTAAAACAATTTAATTTCTTAAACAAGTGACAGATTTTCTAAAAACCTGAACTTTTGAGATGATCCCTAATAAAAGTCAATATCTTACATCTAGAATCTATTATAGTGCAGAATCTTACAGAACAGCAGCCTATATAGCCTGCTAGAATTCAGTTTTCATAAATTTTCCCTATTATATGGGAAAAAATCTAGTGATACAAAATATATTAAGAAAGATATTGTAATTTATTTTTGGCTGAGTATAAAACAAAAGGCTGATGAACATTTAAAGTGAAACTTCCTTATGGCTTTCAATTTCATGATTGACAAAAGCTTTTAATCAAGAATCATTGCTACTGAAGTGGCTGCAGCTGAACTTTTATACTATATAACATGATTAACCGAAACAGAGCTTCATGGTAAGTTCATCTGCTTCTGTAGTACTGTAAGGACATACACTAAGGACATACCTTCTTAGCTGGAGATACACAGAAAATCACCTGTGAGTAGTTCATTAATTGTTTACCTTACCCATAATTGCTACATATCTCAGTTGAAGACATATATGTACCTGATATGACTGTTCATGCAAAATAAAAATTTTGTTTATGTTAAATCAGTTAGGACAGCATTAGAAATTATAAAACAATTAAGACTACATTTTCATCAAAATACTGAGTGATGCTTTCCCTCAGTTGTTTCACTTTGCATTACCTTGTTCCCATGTAAACATGATAGTGTGTAATACTCAGGTATCGTTATTCTTCAGTGGTTTTTTTCTGCCATGCCAGAGGACAGAAACAAAAAGGACTATTTGTCCTTATCATGGATGTGAATCATAGCTATCAGAAGGTAGGCTGCCCAACAAATCTCAACATCTTCATCTTCAAGCCTGTCTGGGAACCCCATAGGAAAGGATGCTCAGATGACCATACTACATTACTGTCTTATCACCATTCAACTGTAATGCCCCTCACTCAAGAAGATGAAACAGAAATTCCACACAACTCTGAGATTCAGCATAAATCAAAGAACAACAGTCTTTGTAATTAAGAAAGTGGTCAGTTAAACTGGATCTCAGGGCCAATCAAAACAACATGTGATAATAGATTATGAGTACCGAGTTATTTGAACATAAACCTTGAAAAAGCTCTAGAAATCATAGAATATCTCAAGTTATAAGGGACCCATAAGGACCATCAAATACATCTCCTAGCTTCTCACAGGACTACCTAAAACTAAACTGTATGACTAAGAGCGTCATACGCATGCTCCTTGAACTCGACAGCCTTGGTGGAGTGACCATTTCCCCAGGGATCCTGTTCCAGTGACAGACCATCCTCTGAGTGAAGAAGCTTTTACTAATATCCAGTCTGAATTTCCCCTGGTGCAGCTTCATTCCATTTCCCCCTGACCTATCATTGGTCATCAGAGAGAGATCATCACCTCCCCTTCTGCTGCTCTTCTTGAGGAATTCATAGACTGCGATAAGGTCACCTCTCAGCTTTCAAATTACCAAATTACCTATCAAGTTACCTCTGCTGCTCTTCATAGATTTTGCACTTGAAAACTTTCACCATCTTTGTTGCCCTTCTCTGGACACACTCTAATAGTTTGATGTCTTTCTTATATTGAGGTGCTTGAGGTGGGGCCACATCAGTGCAGTGTAGACTGGGACAATTGTCTCCCTGGACTGGCTAGTTGTGCTGTGCTTGAAGCATCCCAGGACATGGTTGCCCCTTTTGGCTGCAAGGGCACACTGTTGACTGTCATTTAACTTGCCATCCACTCAAAACCCCAGATCTCTTTCTGCAGGGCTGTTCTCCAGCCTCTCATCTTCCAAATCATACGTATACCAGGATTACCCCATCCCAGGTGCAGAATCCAGCACTTGCCTATGTTACATTTCATACTGTTGGCCATTTCCCAGCTCTCTAGCCTTTGTAGATCTCTGCGTAAGACCTGCCTACCCTCAAGGGAGCCCACAGAATCTCCTAACTTAGTGTCATCCACAAACTTACTATACATTTGAGTCTTGTGTCCAGACCATTCATAAAAACATTGAAGAGAACTGACCCTAAAACTGAACCCTGGGGAATCTCACTGCTTACTGGCCACTAGCCTGATGTTCACCTGCTTACTATTACTCTTTGGGCCCAACCCATCAGCCAATTGCTCACCCAATGTATTCTGGAGTTGTCTATCTGTGTCTGGACAGTTTGTCCATGACACTGTGAGAGACACTATCAAAAACTTTACTAAAATCCAAACCCACCATATCTACTGGCTATGTAGGGGTTTTTTGGGTTTTATTTTTTCATTTTCAAGGAAAGTTAACACCTTTAAACATCCTTAACATTTTTGAAAGCACAGTTTTCCCTAGATACTTTCCTGTACATCAATATCTTTCTTGCGCTGGGGAGCCCAAAACTAGACTCAGCACTACAGATGTGGTCTCACAGGTGTGAAATAGAGGGGAAAGACCACTTTCCTGGACCCACTGGCTTCTTGTTAATTCAGCCCAGGATGTCACTGGCATTCTTTGTTGCAAGTGCACACTGCTGGCTCACGTCCAACTCCGTGTCAGGACCTCCACCTCCTTTTCTGCAAAGCTGTTTTCCATCTAGTCATCCCCAGCCTGTACTGCTGCATGGGGTTATTGCTCTTCAGGTGCAAGACTTTGCACTGTTGGATTTTAATTTCATGAGGTTCATGTCAACCCATTTCTCCAACTTAAGGACCCTCTAGATAACAGACCTGCCCTTCATTGCACCAACCATTGTTTCCAGCCTCTCCACTACCCCCTTCTCAGTTTTGTCTCAGCCACAAACGTTCTGAGAGTGCACTCTGTTCACCAACCTGGTCATTAAAAAAAACACTTAATTAGATTGCCCCCGGTATTGGCAGCAGCATCAATTCCTAAAGGACACCGTGAGTAACTAGCTGATGCAGCACTGGTGACCATGGTTTGAACCAGGAAGTTCCATCACTTTTCCACCAATTTTGTCACCCATTTATGCAATCCATGACTTACCAACATGTCTATAAGGACACCATAGGAAAATCTGTCCAAGTTCTTACAAAAATTGAGGATTACTGCTTCCATCTGCCCTGCCTCTCACCACACAGCCAGTCAGCTCATCATAGAAAACAATCTGGTTGATCAGGCAGAATTTCATTTGCTGTCCCCATGCTGGCTGCATTCATTCTAGTTTAGTTAATTAATTTCTTCTGTGAATACCATCCTTTAGGTTTTACTCTGGACTCCTTCTTGTATCTGCAGTCCTCTCTAATTTAATTATTATAAATGTCTCATTTCCCTTTTAGAAGTACAAATGTATTTTCTATAACTTATTCAAAATCCATGTTGAAATGCACCAGGCAAGTTGTTTCAACAGCCTAGAATATCACAATCTAGACACAGATACAAGGAAAAACATTTCAGGACACGGAGTGATCAGAAGACACAGAGAAAAACAAGTTTGCTTAGAGATTATCAGAATAATATAGAAAGAAATATGACATGAAAATGAGGTTTATATTGCTATAAAATTTACAATATTTGTCAAGGTAGCATAACTTCCAAACAGGCTTATTCATATGTTCATGTTAATCTATGAGAATTGGACACTTCCTTTTTCATTTCAGTAACCAAACTGAAGCACTCTAAAGTTACCTCTATAGTCAGATTATAAATGAATACTTCCAGAGGCTCTCTCAGATCTAGAACAAACTGAGCACATTAAAGGTATTAGCAAATTTCTGTGACATTATTCCACTTAAACAGTCTATGAGAACACAGAGATTATCTGAGATGAAGACTTTATAACGTTCTGGAAGTTTGTGAAAATACTTCTGTAAACAGATGTTGACTTGAAAGCAGTCCTTTATTTGAAGCCATGATATTTTTCCTTATATCTCCTTTTGCAATCTAAATTTGCTGCCTTCCAGCTCAGCAACAGTTTAACTTCTATATTAATATATAGTTAAAGAGAAAAGGAGTGAGAGAGAAACTTTTTTTTAGAAATAAGAACTGGAACTGTGAGTGTGATTATAAATAAAAAAATGGTGCTATCATATCACTTATTCATTTTTTTGTTCTATATAGGACCACGGCTATACAAATCTATCTGTAAAGTTACTATTATAATAACAGAAACTGGTCTATCCTTCCCATTTATCTCTATGTTATTTATCCATTGTTTCTGTATTAACACTTTCTAGGGCAGGTCTCTGTTGAATAAAAATACAGACATGAAACTGCTTCCTATTTGCAACTTCCAAATTAACCCATAAGAGAAAGAAATTCACAATGACTTCTGTTCTGGGTCTGCTGCTGAAATACATGGAAAATAACAAAACCCAATGAGCTTTTAAACTAATTTTATTCTAAGTCTACTTCATAAACATTTCTTATAATTATAACACAGTGAAAATAAATTATTAGTATATAAATAATAAAAAATATTAAATAATAAAATCCACCAATTATTTTGGTTTTTTGGGTTTGTATTTTTTTT
>NW_010249472.1:0-10950 GCF_000690775.1 Eurypyga helias
CTCACTGTAAAACATTTCTTCCTTAAGTCCAATCTAGACCTAGTTTCTTTAGTTTAAAACTGTTGCCCCTTGTCCTGTCACTATTGAAAGGCTGCAATAACGTCTCCCTGGAGCCTTCTCTTCTCCAGGCTGAACAAGCCCAACTCTCTCAGCCTGTCCCTATAGCAGAGGTGCTCCAGCCCTCTGAGCATCTTTGTGGCCTCCTCTGGACTCACTCCAACCGGTCTGTATCCTTCCGATGTTGAGGGCTCCACAGCTGGACGCAGCACTCCAGGTGGGGTCTCACCAGAGCAGACTACAGGGGCAGAATCCCCTCCCTCGACCTGCTGGTCACACTTCTCTGGATACAGCCCAGGATACGGTTGGCTTTCTGGGCTGCCAGCGCACACTGCCGGCTCATGTTCAGCTTTTCCTCCATCATTCTAGTTTTTTGTGTACTATCAAGGGCCTAAAAAAAGAGGTTAAAGGAAGCTGGAATTTTAATGGCCAAAAATTTAATTCATATACTTCTTTTGTGCGAGACCTAAATTCTCCGGAGAGTCTGAGCCAATATGGTTATTTTTAGTGCCGCTACATAATTTCACTTTAAATTATTTGGTCACCGGGAAAAATAAGGAAGTTCTGCCCCAGGTGATGTTCCATATCCACCAAGGACCAGCACACGCAGCAAAAAGCTGGTACGGCCACAAGTATCAACAGTACCTTTTCTGTTTCTGTTCCAGTCTTCAGCTAGAGCAGAATGGGAGAAGGCCCAAAGGGAATTGGCCCTCCCTACTTGGTTTTAATCAGAAAAGGGTTGAAAGATACAGCTGCACAGCCAGTGGTGTCTGCAGGTCTGTACATCAGAGCTGCGTTATGCATGAAAAAAGAATCCATTCTGAAAGATTATAATTACAGAAGGTCCTTTTACTTCTGCTAGGAATTTAAAGGGGAGAAAAAAAAGCATTGACCATATCCTGCTGTGTAAAAGGAGATCTTCTAATTGCCTAGTTCACTGGGTATGGAAAGCACACAATGCTGTCGCTGAAACGCATTTTAATGTATGTGGAAGTGCAGAATTAGACAAAGCCTTCCTGTAACTGCTGTGGGGGAAGGAGAAGGGCATCCTCTGTTGCAGCTTTTTTACAGCTCACTTGAAAAGTGAGACTTAACTTAGCATTGGAGAAATGGTGTGGAGCATAAACTCCCTTAAAAAGCAGGGGAAAAAGCAAATTCCAAGGTTGCTGACTGGACACGAGGGAGATGAGGTTTGCAACATGCATCTTGTGTAGCTTTTCTAAGAGGGGTTAAGCTGTGAAGGAAAATGTGTCAGGCTAATATTGGCAGAAAAAATATCTTTCCCTCTAATCTGCTGTGATCTGGAAGAGGAAATACAAAGAGGACATTTAGAATCACTGTTGAACTGAAAGAGCCGGGGTTCATGGTAATCTATTTAGAGTAAGTAAATATCTTCATTTCCAGAGTAAATCTCTAGCTTCCCTCAGAAAACCAGTTGTGGTAACACCCCGTTGGTTCGCTGGTACCTTGATCGAAACACATCAGAAAGCGGATGTGAAGAGAAATCTTTAGAAACAGCCTTGCTTATCTTGCTGAAAGGACCTCTGTGACTTAGCTGCTCTCAGCGTTTCCTCCCACCGCTGCTTTCCCAAGCCTTTAACTGCCTGGCGACAGCGACGTGAAGGGCAGGGATGGGGAAGGTGTTCAAAAGGAAAAACATCCTTTCGTAAGGAACCCTGGCTTGTGGGAGGGAAGGTAATCTGAAATGGTAATGGTGTCTTGTCCCTAATTCTGCTCCGTAGGCTGCAGAGGACGCTACCAGCAGGTCGGTCTTTTATTGCCATGGACACCAAAGAGATCCCCCAGATTTTGCAGCAGATCTTCACATCTACCATGCTGTCAAGTGCCTAAGCATCACTGATGTCCCGGTGCGTGGATTCAAAGAAGAAACCCAATCTTGCTGAAGATACGAATCCTAAAGCTAAGGATAAATGCAGTTATTAATAAAATACGTACCGTTCTCTAATCAGCAAACTGACACAAATCTGCCCAACAGCCAGGCTGTAAAATTTCACCTGAAATCTCTCAACCAACTTAGCGCGTTCAAAAGAGTTGCAGCGGGGCGAAGGTAAATCGCAGGATGGCAACAGAGTGAATGATTTTCCAGAGGGACAAATAGATAAAGGGCGGTTTGGGATCGTTCCTCCTCCTGCCATGTTGCCAGCACGGCAGCATCATCGCACCCTCTTTTATTAAACGCGGTTCGCTGGGATTTGATAACATTATGCAAGGCAGAGCCAGGTCGGCGTTCTGTGTGCGTGTGTTTGAATGGGTAGTCCGATTTAAACAGGACTGCTCTTGTCAGGCAGGAAACCCTTCCTTCCTCTGCTCTTGCTTTCTTGTCCTGACCAGCATCGGGGCTTTGCTGCTGGATGCTGGGAACAATGGAGCAGTTTGGAAACACTGACCGTGGCGTGTAAACACTCATTATCTGATCAGGCACGGTGCTCGGAGTTGTCAGATCTAGAGAAAGTGGCTGTTAAGAAGGAAAACAAAACAAAAATAGATTCTTTCAGTTCTGCCTGTGGAAAGGGTCAGAACAGTCTTAAGGACCCAACAGCCAGGAGGCTGTTTCCAAGGAGGGGACCTCTGCCGCGACTCCTTTGCACGACCAGTGAGACTGCCCTGCTCCGCTCTTGCCCAGAATCCCTGGGATGGCCTCGGTACCTGGAGGTGCCTTTTTGGTCGGCAGACAAAAATGTTACAAACACTTTGCTAGAGCTCCTTCATGATCTGTTCTGCTTGAGTCTTTTGAAGGCAAAACTGGAGAGCTAGACATGAGAAAATAATTCCTTTTTTACAAAGGAAGCAGAAAAAACTATTTTTATTTTAGCAAAATATCTGTGTTGGTGTATATTTAATATCCAGGATAGTTATAAAGACTTATTTTATAATTCCACTAGCTGGTGATTGCCTTGTCCTGCGAGGCGATAATCCCTCTATATCTACTATGGAATAGGTATCTTGTAGTGCATCAGGAGCACAGGAATACTTGAAGAATTGAATGTATGATTTAACTGAATAGGAGGGTGTGTCTCATCGCTGATACTCTGCTGGTATTAATTTGAGGGTAACAGCAGAAAAATTCAAAGGAGAGTACTTACAAAAATCTGAAGGAGGAATTGCAATACTTGTAATATTTCACTTTATCTGGCAGTTGCTCAAACTGCACTGTGAGCAGCATATTTGGAGCGGAGGAGGCCAATTCATTTGACCTTGTTAAATACAACCATTGGTGTTCTAAAGGGTCCAGTTTCTAGTGGTCATTCTCTGCTCCATCAGCCCTGCAGCAGCAATCTTTGCCAGAGCATCAGAAATGTTCAGGGTGTGTTTCGAAGCCTGGCCAGCTTCGAAATTCTTTATGGCAAGAGAGGGCGGAAGACGTTTTTCAAAGGTTTGTTCATGTTGTTATGATAACTATATATGTGAAAACAAAGAGGTTGAAGATGCAATTCCTGTTTGAAGAGAATGGAATTGGGAGGAGAAGGTTGAGAAGGTTATCCCTGGCTGGGACAAATACATGTACACGCACGCACACACAGAGACGTGGCTACTAAGGGGAAGTACGCTTCAAAATATAAATATCTTGGTCCTGTAAACATATGGGAGACTAAGTGCAATAAAGAACTGGCGTATTGATATGTGTGTTGCTAAGTGTGTTTTTACATGGAAATGCCTTCAGCACATCTGCTTTTATTGCCAGCAGTCCTTCAAAAAAGCAGCATTTTACTACAGTTATATTTATTAGCAAATGTGCTGTACACTTTCTAGTTTACTTGAGTGGATAAACTTTCTCACCTCAGATTTACATACAATATAACACCATTATCTTTATCATTAAAAAATAGTGTTATTTAAGGGAAACTCTAAGGTAAATTAAAGTTGAAACCATTTGTTTGATCACTCTGTAAATTGTACTTAAGCTCCCTGTAAATTGTACGTAATGTCATGCTATTTAAAGTTACCTTTCTGTAGCGTTTGAGTTAATGCTTTCTTTCAGGAGATGTCTGTTGTGTTTCAGTTCACGTTGTCACGTGCCCACAGGATACAGCCATGTCTGGAGCCAGGGAAGGTGGGAGAGCGGCTGGGAGAGGGCAGAAGCAGTTCCTGGTAGATTTTGAGAGATGGGGAGAAGAAATTAATCAAACTTTATTATTATTTTAGTTCAGAAGTGAGGGGGTGGGTTTTGCTTTTAACATTGCTTCACTGCAGATCATATTTGACCCAACAGCATCTCTCTAAATGCAACAGTTCAGGGAAGAATTTTCCTTGGGCCATGCCTCTCTCACCTGCTTCAACACCCATCGCTACCCCAGAGAAATCAAAGCGCAGGAGCTGTGCTTTTCCCTGTCTCTCAAGGACTGGCATGTTATTCCACCGCTCAGCTTACAAAAATCCAGCAAACACTGTTCTTTAGAGTCCTTGGCACTTGCAGAGCTTTTTAACATGCATTTACTTTTTCACTAGTGAAACGCTTGAGAGTAACGTGGCTTTGTTCAGCTGACAGCAGCACCAGTGATGGCTCTCGTTGCGTCGCGCGCACCAGCGTTGTGCGTCACTCCTGTTCCCTCTGAGAGCGCGTTAAGGTATTCTCATCTCGCAGTTTATTAAGGCCCTTTCATGCTCCTCGGGTCTTACGGAAAGGCACCGTTTCAGTGACCCAATAGAGCTGCCAGTTGGAGCGGGTCCTGACCTACTGCTAACGCTTTTAATAGTCACATCAGTCCCAGCTGCGGTAGTGATTTTAAGTACCTCTTATAATGCAGATTTGGTCCAGTTCTGCTTACCTACAAGTTTTCGTATTCACTGGTTAATAACAGTACAAAATCATTTAGGAATATTATGCTGAGGTGCAAAAAAAAAAAAATTACCACAGAAAGCCCAGTCAGAGCAAAGCACGTTCAGTATTTAGAGCCATGAACAGCCTCATGCAACCGCATATAAAAGCAATGGGTTCGCATGAAGTGCGGGGAAAGTTAGGAGGGACTCGTCATCTCAGACACCTGCAACCTTTTTTTCACTTCTCTCCTTTATAAACACTAGACATCAAACGAGATTGTGAGTGTTGTGCTAGAGCTCATCCATTAGCCTGATAAAATTAAGACCAGAGCTCCTAATCGCTGATCAGATACACTGACGTAATATTTGTGCAAACAGACATACAGTAGATTTTGATGCTATATTATATATGCAAAATCAAACATAAAAAAAAAACCCTGATGCTCAGTTGGCAGTGCAGGTAAGGGATGCATGAATAAGAGAGACTTTCTTCATTTATATAGTTACGATTTTTTAAAAGCTATTACAAAACAAGTATTAAAATAATTTGGACAATTAAAAACCCCAACAGTTGTTGGCTATTGCACATTATAATGTTTATTAATAAATTGATCAAAATGTGAATATCAGAATCATAGAATGGTTTGGGTTGGAAGGGACCTTAAAGACCATCTAGTTCCAACCCCCTGCCATGGGCAGGGACACCTTCCACTAGACCAGGTTGCTCAAAGCCTCATCCAGCCTGGCCTTGAATACTCCCAGGGATGGGGCATCCACAGCTTCTCTGGGCAACCTGTGCCAGTGCCTCACCACCCTCTCCAGGAAGAACTTCCTCCTGATATCTAACCTAAACCTCCCCACTTTCAATTTAAACCCGTTACCCCTTGTCCTGTCACTACAGGCCCTTGTAAAAAGTCCCCTCCCAGAATATACAAGGTGTTTGTTGAGAAATAAAACCCGAGTTCCTAACCATGCAGCAAATCTGGAAAGCAGATTTGAAAATACATTTTTTTTTTAATTTTTTTTTTTTTTTTTTTTTACAGAACCTCTAGGATAGAAGGGGTTTAGTTAGCGCTTTAAATGCTACTGTTTCCCTGTAAATCAGTAAAGCTCTTCAGTTTGTCTGCTGTAAGTATAACAGAAGTTGCTTGGATCCTAGATAATTTTGCTTCTGGAGCAAACACCTATTTTGGCCTCCTTTTAAAAGAAGAAACCAAAACACACCTTGCAGTTTGTCATTTACAATTGTTTCTGACAGCATATGGGGAGGCCAAACAAGCTGTCCTGCCCTGACCACCCTTTCGAGAAGGAAGGTCAACATTTCTCCCTGCCAGCCCCCATGTATGCTGTATAGTAACAGCACTCAACACCTGAACACATCTCACATGGTCCGTTATGGATGGAATTTTATCCAACGTAACAGGTGTCCGAGGGTCCCCAAACATCGCACAAGGTAAATCACGTTTAACCCTGTAGTGCTGCTCTGGGCATTGTAGTTAGTGAGTAACAGATGTTGATGCCAAAGCATCTGAGCGTTTTGGAATAGTCCAGTGAAGTCAGGACCTCCTGTAGCAGTTGAACTGACGTGCCTCCCACACCGTATGGGACTGTCCTATTACAGAAACATTTTCCAAGAGAGTTCTCAATGTAGGCATTGCTCTTCACTGGGGATGTTTGTCACCTCCCAGCTCTACCTCAAGAACATGTCTTTGCTTGTTCACAACAGTTTTTACTGAACAAAATCCCCTAGAAAATGATACCTTTGCAGAGCAAAGCATTCAACTGAAGAAGGATTTAATCTTCTAGGAGTCAGGCTTTACACCAGACATTTTAACCCTTAAAACCAGAAAAAGCCTCTATCACCAGTCATGCACTGATTCACAAGCAGGCTACTTCCGAAAGTCCTTTTGCAAAATTGCTGTATGAATACAACTGCCAGCGGCTTGTTTCTCAGGACACACATGGCCGCAGCGTGATGCACAGTGTCTGTTCTGTACCGGCCAGCCTGAGGAAGAGGAAACAAAGTTATTCTCTGACACTACAAGCATTAAAAAGTCCTTTGTATCGTTCTGTCTTCAAACAGGTTTTTTAAAAAAAAAAAAACCACAACAAACCAAAACACCAGTTCACAGTGTTGTCAAAATAAACAGATAACAGATTGCCTAACTCCAAAGCAACTTTGCTTTCGAGATTGTTGGGACAATGTGAACAGCACTGGAAACTAGACCCTGACCCTGGTTGCCTGATGCTGCAGATCCCTACTGTCCGGGTGTCATCTGGCACCAGAGCTCCCCCAGTTCAAACAAGCGTAAGGGAACGGATCAGAGAGAGGAAAAAAGGACAAATTCCTCATTTTCAACCTGCTTATCTTCCTGATCTGGCTTGTCCTGAACACCGCTGCAAGCACGGGCCGGAGACAGGTAGATACATGCAGTTGAAGGAGCAGGGATGGGAGGATCTACCAGGCACAGCCACAGCGATAAAACTACCCACAATACACACCCCAAAGCCAGGAGAGGCTCATCAGCGGAGTCGCATTCAGCTCGCAGAGTGGGGTCGTGGCCAAGACCCGCTGCGGGGACCACGCAACACAAACCCACCCGCCCTGTGTGAGGATAAGAGTCGAATCTCTGCTTCTCGAGTCAGCGTCACATCGGAGCCATTACAGTCTCATTATTATGGCCTCATGGGCCCTTCACCTGTGCTTAAGCATCCTCATCAGTAACAGGCAGAAGATAATCTCCTTCAGTACCCCAGACGTGTTCAGGATGAATCGAGGCTTGTTAGCACCACCAGACAAACAGTGGCACGGGGTCTGGACTACAACGTCTATGTTCCCTGAATACTAATGCCATGAGCTTTTTTCCTTTTTGAATGCATACAAGTTCCTTCTAGCGCGAGCCAAACGTTTGAAGTCCTTGGAACCTCTTACTGAGGGTGGAACCATTCACTGAGGCCCTATAAACTAAATACACCTCACAAATACAAAACCAAAAAGTCCTTTTTATACCAGGACTTGATACAAAAGCCATTTGTAGCAACAGCCTTTTCAGTTCAAACCATTAAACAAGTATTTTATGTTAACTTCTCTGGCTGGGATCTCCGAGGAAGATGACAATATTACATGCAGATGGCGATTTGGAAAATGCCCAAAAATAGCATTACTTGGTTAGGAGAATGTGTTATACGGGAGACTGATATGAGGAATGGTGTCCCAGATATTTTTGCTGTTGTCATGACTAAATCATGCTCCATGCCATCTGCACCAACATCTGTATTTCAGCTTGGAGTCCTTCAGCATCCGTAAGGTCACCTACTACAATTTCCAAATTAAGAATTTTAAGTAAGTTCGTTTTGTTGTTGGGTTTGGTTTTGTTTAAAGACATACAACTGGGTAGTGATAGGGATGCCCCTATGCCATGATTCACAGTGAAGCGTCGTAGCAAGTGACATGTCTCCCTGTTTGCACATTGTCCCCGTCCCAAAACCGTTTGGTGGTTGCAAAGGCGTAACCTTAGCGTTTCCTCGTCCCTTCCTCCTACTCAGGCTGTGTGAGGAAGGGTAGTGCAGGGACAGATTTAACAGGGGCAAGGACAACTAGGCATCTCCTCTGGCCTGTGCAGCTCACGCTCCTGCATCCCAGACAGTGACCCCACCAGCTGCTCTTCTCCTGCCCCTTCCTTCTCCCCAGCTGGGAGTTGTGTCCGCCCGAGACTTTTCCAGCCTGATTTGCTGTGTCTGGCTCATGGGGAAGACCAAAGTCCATTTTAATGAAAAGCCTGTGAGCTCTGAATACAGCAGCAGAAAGCACAGCAGAAACTGGATAAACTGAAATTGCTGCATCTTTTTTCCATCTGAAATTGCTGTGCAGCCCCCTGCCACTCTCTGCTGTCCCCAACCCCCATGGGGTTCCTCAGGGTACAGAGGGTGAACAGGGAAGACTGAAAATCCATGTCTGCTTTCTCTGCTGTCACAGGGAGGACAGGAAAGGACTGAGTACCTCATTCCGTCAAGTCCAACTGTTAACCTGTCACTGCCAAGACCACCACTAACCCATGTCCCTGAGCACCACATCCACACGACTTTTAAATACCTCCAGGGATGGTGAATCGACCAGTTCCTGGGCAGCCTGTTCCAGTGCCTGATGAACCTTTTGGTGATGAAATTTTTCCTAATATCCAATCTAAACCTCCCCTGGTGCAACTTGAGGCTATTTCCTCTTGTCCTATTACTTATTCCTTGGGAAAAGAGACCAACACCCACCTCACTACAACCTCCTTTCAGGCAGCTGTAGAGAGTGATCAGGTCTCCCCTCAGCCTCCTCCAGGCTAAACAACCCCAGCTCCCTCAGCTGCTCCTCACAGGACTCCAGACCCTTCCCCAGCTCCGTTGCCCTTCTCTGGACACACTCCAGCACCTCAGTGTCTGTCTTGTAGGGAGGGGCCCAGAACTGAACACAGGATTTGAGGTGTGGCCTCACCAGTGCCCAGTACAGGGGGACAATCACTGCCCTACTCCTGCTGGCCACGCTGTTCCTGGTGCAGCCCAGAATGCCACTGGCCTTCTTGGCCACCTGGGCACACTACTGACTCATATTCATCCAGCTGTCGACCAACTCCCCCAGCTAGTTTTCCACCGGGCAGTTCTCCAATCCCTCATCCCCAAACCTGTAGCGTTGCAGGGGGTTGTTGTGACCCAAGTGCAGAACATGGCCCTTGGCCTTGTTGAACCTCATACAGATACCCTCGGCCCTTTGATCCAGCCTATCCAGATCCCTCTGTAGCCCCTCAGGCTGATCAACATTCCTGGACAATATTTCATCTGCATCTTCATCCTTGCTGGTTGGTCTATAACAGACTCCCACCATGATATTGCCTTCTTGACCTTTCCCTTGGTTCTTACCCATAAACACTCAACCCTGTCGTCACCATTATTAAGCTCCAGACAATCAAAACACTTCCTGACATAGGAAGTGACATAGAGGCTACTCCACCGCCTCTCCTTCCCTGACTATCCCTCCTGAAGAGTTTACAACCATCTACTGCAGCATCCCAGTCGTGCGAGTCATCCCACCACGTTTCTGTGTTGGCAACTTCATAATAGTTTTCCCACTGCGCAACGGCTTCCAGCTCCTCCTGTTTGCTGCCCGTGCTGTGCATTGGGGTAGATGCGCTTTGGTTGGGCTACCGATCCCACCACCTTTTTTGGGGGAGAAGCCCTAATTCCTACATGACCGTTCTAAGGCAATTCTGTGGTTTCTAACACATCAATAACTTGCATCTTTTCTGCCGCATGGCTCTCCACCCCTACCTCCTCTGAGGCAGCAGACTGAAGGACCTTGCTAGCACACTGTGCCTTAAAACATTGGCGTGCCACCCCCAGGCTTATCTCTAGCAAAACTGGTTTTGCCCCTTTTCCCTTTCAAATCTAGTTTAAAGCTCTTTCAATTGCCACTGCTAACTCCTGTGCAAAGATCCTTTTCCCCCTTTGGGACAGGTGTACCCTGTCTGTTCCCAGGAGCCCTGGTGTCACATAAAGCAACCCATGGTCTAAAAACCCAAAACTCTGCCGATGAAACCAGTCTCAGGGCTAGGTATTTATCTCCTAGCTTTTCCTGTTTCTTCTCCTCTATCCTTCCTTTTGCAGGGAATGATGAGGGAACACCACATGTGCTCCTGATCCCTCAAGCAGTCAGCCCAAGGCCCTGAAGTCTCTCTTGATTGCCCTCAGACTTCTTGTTGCTACTTCATCACTGCCTACCTGAAAAATCAATAATGGATAGTAAGCCGAGGGACAGACCAGGGTAGGAAGCTTTCTCTTCACATCTTCAGCCCATACTCCAGGGAAGGAGCAGATTTGCCTGAGAAGTGGGTCTGGTCTGCATATTGGGCCTTCTGTTCCCCTTAGAAGGGAGTCTCCTGTGACAATGACCTGTCTATTTTTCCGTATGAAAACAGTTTTGGTGAAGGGCGCAGATTGACTTACCCTCAGCAAAACCTCCAAGCCAGATTGTCCTAGAATGGTTTGGGTTGGAAGGCACCTTAAAGATCATCTAGTTCCAACCCCCCTGCCATGGGCAGGGACACCTTCCACTAGACCAGCTTGCTCAAAGCC
>NW_010249472.1:11065-14202 GCF_000690775.1 Eurypyga helias
CCTCTCCAGGAAGAACTTCTTCCTGATGTCCAATCTAAACCTCCCCACTTTCAATTTAAACCCATTACCCAGTCCCTGCCCTTGCGTTCCGTGACTCTGGGGGTATGGCTTGTGCACTTGACAGTGAAGACCAAGTTAAAAAAACCACTGAGCACCTCAGTCTTCTCCATATCTTGGGAAACCAGCTCTGCTATTTCATTCCGCAGTGGGCCCACATTTTGGCTCATCTTCCTTCTATCCCCTCTGTACCTATAGAAGCCCTTCTTGTTGCCCTTGATGTCCATGGCCAGGTTTAATTCTGTCAGGGCTTTGGCTTTCCTAACCTGATCTCTAACCTCTCAGGCAATTTCTCTGTATCCCTCCCAGGTCACCTGTTCTTGCTTCCACCCTCCATAGGCTTCTTTTTTGTGCCTCACTTTGTCCAGGCGCTGTTTGTTCATCCACACAGGTCTCCTGTCGTTTTTACCCAACTTCCTCTGCATTGGGATGCATTGCTCCTGAGCTTGGAGAAGAAGGTCCTTGAACACTTGCCAGCTTTCTTGGGCCCCTCTTCTCTCTATGGCCTCATCCCATGGAACTCTGTCAATCAGTTCCCGCAAGAGGCCAAACTCTGCTCTCCTGAAGTCTCCTAAGGGTGAGCTTGCTGCACACCCTCCTTGCCTCTGTATGGATCTCTGTGCAACGTCCTTGCCTCTGTAAGGATCTCAAACTCCACCATTTCGTGGTTGCTGCAGCCAAGGCTGCCCTTGAGCTTCACATCCCCCACCAGCCCCTCCCTGTTGGTGAGAACAAAGTCCATCAAGCACCCCACCTCGTCAGCTCCTCTGTCACTTGGAGAAGGAAGTCATCGTTGACACGTTCCAGGAACCTCCTGGCTCTCTTGTGCCCTGCTGTGTTGTCCCTCTAACAGATACCGGGGTGGTTGAAGTCCCCCATGAGGCACAGGGGGTAGCAAAATCCTACTATCATATCCCATCTCCCTGCCCTCCCTTTAATCCTGACCCATAAGCTCTTGGTCAGCTCCTCATCCATCCCCAGGTGGAGTTCCACACACTCCAGCTGATCCCTGACATAGACAGCAACACCCCTTTCACGCCTCCCCTGCCTGTCCTTCCTGAAGAGCCTGTGTCCTTCCATTCTGACACTCCAGTCATAGGAGGCATCCCACCTCATATCCGCATTGTCAATGAGGTCACAGCCCCTCATGTGTGCGCATGCCTCTCACTCCTCTTGTTTATTCCCCATGCTCCATGCGCTCGCATAGAGGCATTTAAAGTGGGCTCCGAGTGAAGTTGGCTTGCTGGCTGGAGCAGCTGGAATTCTCTCGTTTGGTTTGCCAGGTGCTCTGCTGGCATCTGAGGCTCTGGGCATCTGTTGGTGTCACTAGTGGTTTTGCCCCCTTCCCCTTCAAACTAAGTTTAAAGCCCCCTCGATGAGCCCTGCCAATTCACAGGCAAGAATCCCTTTTCCCCTTTGAGTCAGCTGCACGCCGTCTGTCACCTGCAGGGACGGTGCTGTATAAACTTCACCATGATCAAAAACCCCAAAATACCACCTTTGGCACCAGCCTGAGCCACGTGTCAATCAGCTGAACTTTCATGTTCCTTCCAGTATCCTTCCCTGACACTAAAGGGATTGAGGAAAACACTACCTGTGCTCCCGATCCTGCAAGCAATTGTCCCAGTGCCCTTAATTCCCTTTCGATGGCTTTGGGATTTCTTTCCCCAACCTTGTCACTGCCCACCTGCATGACTGGCAGGGGGTAATAATCCAAAGGCTGTACCAGACCAGATACAGAAGAGCTCTCTTAAATGGAAATGCCCAGAGAAAAAAAAAAAAAGTACCATCAGCTTCTCTTGTTCACAGGTACACTTCTTCATCTAATTAAAAAAAAAATAATCAAACTGCTCCAAATAAGGCTTATTACCTGCAACTGAAAAAGGACTGTTTTACTTTTTTCTATCTCTGATACTTGTGAATGCTGCTGCTCTGCAACTTGTTTTACAACTTCAATTAGTGATGGAGAATTTTGGTTGGCCATTTTATGCAAAAAGGCAGAACTATAAGGACATAAAAAAAAGAAGCAAATTGTTTCATCACTATTCCCTGTTAATGAAAGAGAACAATATTAAGGCCTTTCGTATGGGATCCCAGATCAGTGTTTTATTTCACTTGGTTCATTTTTATTAACAAGGACAGGTTACTAATGGGTGGACACTCAAAGCAAATGTTCAAGAATTAGAACACTTTCATGCATAGTTTTACAAAATAAAGTATTGCAGTGTTCTTCTGATTTCTTCACAGGTCAGGACCTCTGTTTCTGAATAGAGCCATAGCTCTTAAAAGCATCTTAAGAGCATCTTAAATGCATGAGAGCTTGCTGTCATATTTAGCCTGATTATTTACATTATTGCAGCTACCGTACTTTTAACTGCCTACTGTATTGATCTATCCCTAATGTAAGATAAACAGAGTTGACAAAGCTGTCACACTGAAAGTCACAAACTAATACTACTGTAAATACACACACACACAGAGTGATTAGAGCATATTTAGTATGATTTTTGCATCATTTTGGATAGAATAAGTTAATGAAGAAAATCTGTACTGCCATATAAACTGTCATCAAAATCTCAAGAAAACATGCAATGAGACTGGCACATTTGAAGCTCATCTTCAGGCCCAATATATTAAAAATCACTCAGATGACTTAGAACTATGCCTGAAGATTGGTAGTCTTGAAGAGGACACCCTGTCTACCATTTGATGGTTAGAGCTGTTGCAACAGTTGCCCTGGCACCCCTCACATCTCCCTTTTATCTCTCTCACAGAATCACTAAGGTTGGAAAAGACCTATAAGATCATCTAGTCCAACCATCAACCCAACACTACCATATCCACTAGACCATGTCCTCAAATGCCACATCCACATGTTCCTTGAACACCTCCAAAACTTCCCTGGGCAGCCTGTTCCAATGCCTGACAACTCTTTCAGTAAAGAAGTTTTTCCTAATACTTAATCTAAACTTCCCTTGATACAACCTGAGGTCATTTCCTCTTGTCCTGTCACCAGTTACCTGGGAGAACAGACCAGCACCCACCTCACTACAACCTCCTTTCAGGTAGCTGTAGAGAGC
>NW_010249472.1:14323-14536 GCF_000690775.1 Eurypyga helias
TTCAATGTCCTTCGTGGAGGGAGGGGCCCAAAACTGAACACAGTACTAGAGGTGCAGCCCCACCAGTGCAGAGTACAGGAGCACAATCACTTCCCTGCTCCTGCTGACCACACTATTGCTGATACTGGCCAGGATGCCGTTGGCCTTGCCCACCTGGGCACACTGCTGACTTATATTCAGCCAGCTGTCAACCAACACCCCTCAGGTCCTTTT
>NW_010249472.1:14940-15178 GCF_000690775.1 Eurypyga helias
GGAGAATGGTGTGGGAGACAGCGTCAAAGGCTTTACTAAAGTCCAGGCAGACAACACCCACAGCCTTCCCCTCATCCACTAGGCGGGTCACAGAAAGGGATCAGGTTGGTCAAGGACGCCACACCTCCCAGCAGGCCTGCCCCTGCGGCACGCAATCCCTAACCCTCCAAAAGCAATGAAAGGCGAACGGAGCAGCGCCAGGCGCACCCGCACGACAAAGCCACGTTCTTCCCTTTCC
>NW_010249473.1:0-13829 GCF_000690775.1 Eurypyga helias
AGGTGAGTGAGTGGCTGTGTGGTATCTTATTGGTAGCTGGGGTTAAACCATGACCTAGCCCATAGGGTCATTTCAAAATCTTGGACACTGTTTGTCTGTGCTATGGTTTATATCTGCTTACAGTGTTGTATGATTGGCACCGTGCTACATGTGGTTTTGTGTTTATATCTTGAGCATTTCTTGTAACATAATTCCCTGCCTCTCTCTAAAGAAGTAACATTTTCTATATCTTGATTTAAATCTTCTTGTATTTCCTATTTTCTGGGTGAAAATATTTTCATATCTTGAAGGTTAAATCCAGATATATTTGAAATTTAATGAAAAATATAAAGTACATAAAAGGAACAAACCAATTTTTGAGCTTATAAAAACCTGAGCAACACTGTTCTTCACTATCTGTAATTAATATGCAATCACAATAATTTGCTGAACATATAAACTGCAGTAGAAAATATCTGTGTTAACAAATACATGGATTAAAACTGATGTACTGATGCATAAGACACTGTTTATTTTACTAGAAATTTCAAATTAAGAAAGACGCTTTCTTTAGACATCAAATCCAGTCTTGAAAAATACAAAGTGAAATCCATGAAAACACCTTGATTATGTATATCTGCCTTTAGGGATCAACAGATTTCAGCTGCTGGAAGCATTTGCAAGAAATCTTTAAGACATTAAAAGTGCCCTAAAATGGTATCGGAATTACATTAACATCTGAATAAAGGTAACCTCAAACTCATTTTATTTCATGCAACCCAAGAAATACACTACAACATAAGATAAAGTGACATGGTCAGTAACAGGTTTTTTCTAAGGGAGAAGTTGAAAAGATTCATATTGGAATATTGACTTTCTCAAAATTAAGGCACTAATTTTCCTCCACTAATTTTGTGCAATTGTTTTTATTTCTAGGTTTTGGGAATGTAGGTATTTCATTGCATATTACCTGTATCTACCTGTTGGTATATGTATAGCACATGATCAAATACAGAAAAGTGAATGCTGTTGGTAATATGCATGGACATAATATATTGTAAATATTAGTTCTGATTTTATTTTTAGAATCATAGAATCACAGAATGGTTTGGGTTGGAAGGGACCTTAAAGATCATCTAGTTCCAACCCCCCTGCCATGGGCAGGGACACCTTGCACTAGACCAGGTTGCTCAAAGCCACATCCAGCCTGGCCTTTTTAAATTACTAAGGGAAGTTTCTGCTTAACAAAATTGAAACAGCCTGTCATAAGTGAACTCCAGTAATAAAAAGCCCCAAAAACTTAAATAATAAACTAAAATTAAAAAGATAATCTGCTCCTAGAGGAGGTCAGCTGTAAAAGTCCATGTAATAAAGTAGTTTCAAAATTATAAAAATCAGATAGAAATCAGAATAAGATAAAACACTAAATGGAATTGTGAGATATTCATAAATTAAAACATTGAGGATGTCATGGATAATAAAAGGTATATTAAAACCAAAGTATGTTCCTAAAATATGCATTTCAACAAAAAGGAAAACTTTATTTTGGAAAAAAACTTACTAAGACAAAGCATTCCTGACACTATTGTTCTACTCTGGGAGAAGAGAAAAAGGCCTAGCTCTTGCAGACAGCAGAGTATCTTCTATCAAAGAAAGGAAAAATTCACTTATGGAAAATCCCTCCACGTACAGAGCTCTGGGACATGCTCTAGTTTTCTCTTTCCATTAGTCCAACCCAAACCTGCCAGACCCAACTAAGACATTGCTCAAGCATGCACAAGGGAGATTCCTTTTTCTCTTGGTGGATTTTTTTTTTCAGCTGTACTATTTTAACACTGATAAATGCTGGTAGTAAATAGTATAGTGACTATTGGGACCTCATGAAATTCCAAGAAATTGAGACCATGCAGCTACAGATTTATGCTTTAAGATTTGTTTTCTTTCCTTTTATCTTTAACTACTGTAGGTAATTTGTTTCTTCTGAACTAGAATGCATAGAGCAAGTTGCTTTAGAAAAAAAAAATCTTAATTAAACATTAAATAACTTTTATTTTGTGTGTTTTTTTACTTAAAGTAATGACAGTAATAAACTTCTGAAAATAAATATTCCAGTTGTACTATATTTACTCTAAGTGCTAAATCTTTTTCTTTCCTCTCTCTTTGGCATAAACACAGATGTTACAGGAAAACAGATGTTATGGTTTAACACCAGACAGCAACTAAACACCACACAGCCACTCACTTACTCTCTGCATACTGGGATGGGGGAATCAGAAGAGTAAAAGTGAGAAATGTCATGGGTTGAGATAAAGACAGTTTAACAGTTAAAGCAAAAACTGCATGCACAAGCAAAGGAAAACAAGGAATTCATTGACCACTTCTCATCAGCAGGCAGGTTTTCAGGTGTGTCCAGGAAAGCAAGTCTTCATCATGCATAATGGCTACTTTGGAAGTCAAATGCCATCACTCCAAACATTCCTTCCTCATTTTTTCTTCCCTCAGCTTTACATGCTGAGCATGATGTCATATGGTATAGAATATCTCTTTGGTCAGTTGGGGTTATCTCTGTTTTATCAGCACTGATTTCAGAACATATCCAAAACATATCCCCACACTAGCTACTATGAAGAAAATTAACGCAGCCAAGCCCAGCACACTATAATAAAAATTATGTATGTGCAGCAGAGGAAAACCAGGGTTTTCCATTGTATTGTATCTTGTCTTTTACATTTCTTCACATTATTCCTTTGCTTAAAATAATGACATTATTATAACACAGAGGTGATATAACCTTCATACAATGAGATATGAAAACAGATTAAGAGATTTAGTAATAGAAGTACATTCTTCGGAATATTTTTGCCACAAGATAGTAGATTAAATTGTTCTGACTACAATATAAGATAGAGTAAAAGTAAAGAATATAGATGACTAATACTCCTCTATATCATTTTACAAGCTTTCTGGGAAAGAATGAAAGTAATTTGGCAAGCAAAACAGCTTTGGCAATTCACAGGAAAATTAGGAGAAAATAATATTTTATGTTCTGCTTTACAAACAGTGACTAACAGGTATATGAATATTAAACAATGTTCTTATAAATCCTAAAATTATTGCGTGATTTTTTTGCTAACTCAGATGAAGGAAATTACCCATAATGGAAGATATCTAGCTTTAAGCATTAGCACAACATTTCACTGAAGGCACAACAAAATGACAGCAAACTGAAAATATCAAGACAAAGTCAAATTCACTGTGACTTGATTAAGTTTATATGTAGGAAACACCAGCTGCAAACAAGAGTAGGTAGAACATGTTTTGCAGATAAATAAAGTCAATCTGTGAAGAGACAATACAGTTTATAATTTGTGATTTTAAAAAATATATATGTATATATGGAACCTAGATCAGAAAGATTTTTTTCATTAGTGGTGAACAACAGAATGATTCTGGTCAAGGGGTACAGGTAAGACCTTATATTCCTTCAGTCAGATCACTGAGCAGAAACCCACTGGTCATAATCTTGCTGATTTATGACTGTTTAATTGACAGGCCAGGATTCTCACATGCCAGGTAATAGGAAAATGGGGTAAAAAGTCTAACTGAGAGCTGATCTTGGAAGCAGTATTGCAAGCAAGGAGCACAAGAGGACCATTACCTAATCACCACTGCACTACTACCATCAATAGACAGGGACTACAGAGATGGGTAGTAAGAAGGACAAACCAAATGAGATTCTTAAGTTAAACCATAGGGTAGCCCTGATTAGGAGATTTCTACTTTACTTGTCAGATCCAACAGAGGAGTTAATTGCTGGAGAGAGAAGTTACTACTACATATCTTCTACTGGACAGTACCCAGGAATCAGGCTAGGTGCTACAGTTTTCTTCAGGACTTACACAGCTTAAAGTGTACATTTTGGTAGCTGGCATGCTTTAGGAAATCCCACTAGTTATGTACTGGGGACAGAAAATCTGTTCCAGAGCCTTCAATAACTGCTACATGTTTATCAAGGTCTGTGCATCTGATCTAGGCTATATCTGTGCTCACAACCTACAAGCACATGCTGCTTTCAAGAGACCCAAGTGCTTACCATCTCTGTCACATTCTGAAATTGCTGTTTCTTTCAGCAGTTAGGAAGTAATCTCTCTGGAAACCATCCAATCCCAGTGAAAGAAATGGGTGTGCAAGTGCCAGGGGAGAAGCAGGACTTTCTCCAACGAACTCATGAGGTCTAGAAGTAGCACAGCTAAATAGAATAATTAATCCTTCCTCTCTTCGCATCTTCCCCTTGCTAGTAAGGTAACACACACATAGAAGAATTGGCTTTAATTTTAAAGGTGTTAGTTCAGCTCAGTGTTCTGCTATCAATATCTGAAAGTTTGTTTAATTTCCTGTAACAAATGTGATAAGATAAACAGCTATAATGGGAAGGACACATTCTGTGTAGTGTGCAATTAAAAAGAGAAGGAGTCCCAGTTTACTATTTATGGTTCTCATACAGCACAATTTCATTACCTGGGTCATCATCTTCTGTGTTTCTTCACTGGTTTCAAGCTGATCTTTAACTAACTGTGCAACTTCAAAGCCATTATCAAGATGATGTCCCCAGTTTTCACCAGCTGGTGTTCTGGTTCTTGAATTTGCTCTTTCCTTGTCATTTTATGTCTTAACCTGCAATAAATTATTGAAAGCATATAGGGCACATTTTTTTAATGTAATGTTCTCTCATAAGAAAAGTATTAAAGAATTTTGTATTGTCCGCGTAAATCTTACATAGTGCCACATCAAGTTCATTTCATGAACAAACATATTAGTTTCCATTAGTATCAGGAACATAAAATACACCTTTTCAATATCTTTATACAAGGTAATAGCCAGTCATGTTTATCTTCTTTTTAAAACCACATTGACATTAATCTGAGAGCAATAGCACATTGCTCCCTAAGCGATAATCAAGATCACTTTGGAGTATACGAAGCAAATAATGGCTGCTGAGCTCTTAGTAATGCCAAGGACTTGTCTCAGAATCACTGATTTTATTGAGTGATGAGTGACTTGACATTAATTGGCACTGCAGGAATCAGAAGTAATAATTAATGCCCTCAATTTGTATTTTGATTTGTGGTTTGCTGTGAAATCTTGAAAAGAAGAAACCTTGGCAGAAAATAATCTAGCTATATATAGAAACTTACATTTATCTGTCATTAAACCATGCAGTGTGTGAGCTATGCAATTCAATCTGAAAAGAGAGTGTTATATCTGAAGAGAAAGGTTCTTATTAATTCCAAAGCTGTATAGCTTGCTTTCAGAAATATTTACTATGGTGCCCATAACTACAGGGTTATGTTCTTATAGAGGTATTGTATTATTATTCATACTCCAAAGATATACTGTCAATATATGCATCTTTCTCAAATGGGTTTAATAGCTTTGGTCACAAAATGCAAACACCAGTTGTGTTTGGATTTTGAAATCCATCAAAATGGTACTAGAACTCCAAAGAAAATGGAGCCAATGTTGTGACAAATGCACGTCAGGGCAGTCAGTTAAAAATAATGTATGTGATTAATTTTTAAATGCTACACTACGGAGTCTTATGTATTTTGTAAGTAATGATATAAAGAAATGCCCTAAAATAAATGACCAAGTAACTATACCAAGTCTTTCCTTTTAGTGCCACACTACACTGTGGAAGGGTGAACAACAATTGTAGTAAAGGCTACCTGAGGACATGTTGGTAGGAAATGTTATCTGTGGCACATATTCTTCCCAGCCTTCTGGCACAGCCATTATGCAAAATGCCAGTATTGAAAAAAGAAAAAAAAAAAAAAAAAGGAACCAGAACTAGCCATGGGGGAAACCAGGAAATAAAGATCTTACATCCTTCATTCAACAAAATTAGGTTAAAGTTTGGGTAGAACTCTCAAGTAAATCAGTGCTGCCTGAAATAGTCTCTGTATTCTGTGACACTGATATGGTTTAACCTGAGTCAGCAACTAAGCACCATGCAACTGCTTGCTCACCTCCCTGCTCCCCCAGTGGGATGTGTAAGAGAATCATAGGAAAAGGTAAAAAAGCTCATGGGATGAGATAGGAACTGTCTAATAATTAAAAATAAATTAAAGAAAATATTGATACTAATAATACTAACAGTAATATGTAATGAAAATACTACTAGTATGACTATGTAATGAAAATAATAGGAAAAAAAAATCCCACATGATACAACTGCTCACCATGCACCACCCAACACCCAGACAGTTCTCAAGCAGTGAGAGTCAAATCTAGAGAATGAGAGACAGAGCCCAAAAGACCTGAGAGCAATCCCCCTAATCAATTCCCTCCCCCCAATTTATATACTGAACATGACATCTTACGGTATGAAATATCACTTTGGTCAGTTTGGGTCAGCTGTCCTGGCTTTGTCCCCTCCCAGCCTCGTGTAGAGAAGAACCTGGGAATACAGGTGCATTATGAGAAACTATAGAAGTCTTGGGCTTAATGTAAACATGGCTTAGCAAATACTAAAAACACCAGAGTGTTATTAACATTCTTCTCAGCACAAATTCAAAACATGATAGCTACTGTGAAGACAGTTAACTCTATCCCAACCTAAACCAGCACAGACATCTGTCAGAGACGAATATCCAGAATGTTTTCTCTTGTTGGCTGCAATGATCAGCGTACTGGGAGCTAATGATGATCTCTTTCTTAAAATGGGGGTCCTGGAAGGGTATCACTCCTCATATATATACTTGGGGGCTCACAATACTTCATATACGAAGACTTCTTGCAAGTCACCAGCCTCTGCAGCTTTTTTCTGTCTTTTCCATTAGATTACTCCACATCTTGTACACAGCAGGAGATTGAATGTAGTCTGATAGCTGCATTTCAAAATCTTTGTACATACCCAGCAGAATTTAATTTTAATTTTCTATCTCAGAAATGATAAGAAGTAAGAAATAGAAATAGATAGATAGAAATGGATAGAATTTTCTATAATAGCACAAAGTCATTTCATGTTCTTACATTTATTGAAGGTAATCATTCTCCAATGGCTTGACTATAAACTGCATGACTAGAATTTCATGATCTAATAGCACTGAAATGAACATGGTGTCTTTTCCATATGCAAGTTTGTATAAACTGTTATCATTCACTTCTACAGAATGTAATAAGAGAAATAGCTAGTGATGGAGAGCTTCCATAACTGGAAACAGATATATCAACTTATTCCTGGAAGTTCTCACTTAGAAGGGGACAGAGAAAAATAACTTGAGGAATAGGCTAAGATTATACCATCTAGTGATTAGGGAACTGGCTGGAAGGAGAAACCTGTCTTCCAAGCATTGCTCAAAAAAGTACTTGTGAATTTTAAATTTAACTTTCGGTTGGCAAATACTGAAGCAATCCTGGGAGCCAGGCCTGCAAAGGTAGCACAGCTATGTGAGGGAGAACAGACATACACAGGATATCTAAGAACAGGCTGCAGTATTAAAAAATATATCATTAAAATCTTCAAGGAACATTAAATACATCTTTTCTCTTCTTAGATAAGAACTTGCCCTACATACCCAATGCTACCAGATGACTTAGGTTGCATATTATACTTATTTACGGGGATTTACAAAAAAGAACCCCCAGTTTCTTAGTGCAGGTCAGGAAATACTGGAAGAGATATGGGGAATTATTTAGACTGGTGTGCACATCTCTGTGTTTGCTTATGAACACAGTGCTCCTAGAGACTGTTAATATCAAACTACCAGCAGCGAAGGAAGATTTTTCTGATTGATTGATTGATTGATTTTAGGTTACCAGCCTTGCTAGCCCAGTTTTGCCTAAATTATCATTTGGATGCCTGATTCTCATTGTCTCCAGCCTTAGATAATTTACTGGATCATGAGATGACTTTCAGATAAATGAAATGGATTTATACTGTTTGAATTAATGATAAATTGGCAGACTGAAAAATTCAGAAATTGATTTTCATCCACTATACTTGACAAATGAAGTTTGATTTCTGTAAGCATTTGAGAAAATATTCTGAAATTGGTCTAGTGGTGGGGGAAAAAAAAAAAAAAAAAATTGAAGAAGAGATTTAATTCAGTTTGGAAGATAATCAAAAAGATTGACTCCTCTTTGAGATACTTAAAATAGATTACTATAATAAACACAGCAATGTGGTAATCTTAATCTCTGAGTGCCTTAAAGAAATACGTATTTCTTATTAGGACAGAACCTCATCATTGCTGAACATACTTCACCACACAAAAAGTTTGTGGCAATGTAAATGCTAACTAGTGAGAGATAGTCAAGGGAGGAAAAAAAAAATAGTTTCCCAAATATTTTTGGGCCAAACTTTGAGCAGGTTTGAGTTTGAAGAAAGGGCTATATGTGAAGATATGGCTTTTTTTTGTCAGGTGTGGGCTGTTTCCTTACTGAAGGCTCTCCTAGTCATATGAAAATTCTTTCGTGGCATTTCTGTCGCATGAACTTCAAGAAATGACAGTATAGAACCATAGAAAAATATGTGTTGGAGTTGACCTCTGGAGAACAATTGGTGCTACACTCTCTGAAAGCGGAGACTGAGATTAGGCTATTAGGAATTACTATTATTAAAATGGGAGCAACTACTAAGTGTGGTGTGAGTTGCGAATTATATTAAAGAGCAGGGAAAGCATTATATTCCAGAAATAGCATTATTAACACATGTAGCCTACTGAGTATTAAAGACCAACTTCTATTAAAATCACCAAACACATCAACACAGTTTTCCCTCTGCAATTGTTTTCAGTCAGTGTTGAACATAAGATGAATTTGAAGTTATGATTTCCTGAAAAAGATTATCTCTATGAGGTATATTTATGCATACATGTATGATGTATGTATGTAGGTATGTATGCAAATTGTTTCTATTATCCCTGAGAGCAAATCCAGGCATTGTTTCATGTGCATTCAAAGTGAAAATACCTTTTTAACACCTTTTCTTTTTTTTTTTTTCTAAACACATTTATAGGAATCATTTTTTCTTTCAAAATGGAAATAATATTGGAAAATAAAATAACCTGAAAAAACATTGGAAGAATATGAAGAAAAGTAATATTCTTTTATAGGTCAGAATTTATAATAAGTATTTTAGAAGAAACCTGTATAAGAAGTATGAAAATACAGCTAAGGTGGTAAAACAAGAATCTTCTCCTTTTGATCCATGAGTAGAAAGTTAATGCATGTTGTATCTCAGTAAAATTCAACCTACTTGTTACTGGAGGGCAGAAAAGCAATGGAAAAATCTGTATTTTAATGCAGCTATTATCAGAGGAGTAGCATGCTCCTTTAAAGTTACAAACTTTAAAGACTAACTAAGATTACAGTAAATCTTGTTTTCATCTCATTATGTTAACAATGTGTTTTAAAGCCAGTCTTAGTTATAACAAACTGCAATGCAGTAATAGTAATTAACCCTATCCCAACTAAAACCAGCAGAAATATGTTAAGTTCATCTTTTCTATCTCATTTGAAATGATGTGACATCAAAACCTTGAAACACTGTATGGCCTCATTCCAAAATGTCTATCAACTACATTAGTAAAAACACTGAAATAGAACCACCCCATACATCAAGTGAAAAATTCTTCCGAATTCAGTTGGAAAATGGTCATGATAACATAAAAGTAAAAATTGTATTTATTCTACATCCAAAATTAACATTAGGTTAAGAAACTGTTGTTTCTGTATGTATATAGAAAAGAATATACAAAAATATATTTAAGTTTCCAAAACCCTTTAATATTGCTTCCATTCGTATGAAAAAGACTGACTTTTTTCCAGACTTTTTTTTTAAACTCTGACTTATTAGGAATAGTGGTGTATCCCTAAAAATAATTCCAGCATTTCACCATGAACTTTCAGTTCAAAAAGTACTGCATAATGCTGTAAAATTAAATTTTAATTAATTAAAAACTTCTAATCCAGATCAGAAAATGTAGTTATCATCTTTAAACAACAGTTAAAGTCATCCAGTTGATGAAGAGCTATAATGAAGTATGGAAGCATTGCCTATTAGTTTTCACACATGGGGGCAGGGGGAAGTTTAACTTAAAAAAAAAAAAAAAAAAAAGGGAATGCTTTTGAGTTTGGATAACCAAGACTGAAGTTACCAAGGACTGTAGCTCACCTTAGAAAATTTGGTCATCTCTGCTATACTCATATACCCATGCAATAACTTTTTCCAATATATAGATCTGAGAGTCTGTAATGGATTATAATAAATGCATCTCTAATTGTGGGAGTGAGATTACTGAGTTGGTTGGGACTTTTTATATTAAACAACCATAAAACTTTCTTAATTATCTGAGTAAGTTGTATTTATGCTTTGCATGATAGAAGCTGCACCAAAAACCAAACAAGTATTTCTGACCCATAGAGTTTCTGAGCTTCTGAAACAAGAATCTCTCTTTGAGCAATGAGAATTTGGAACAACCAGGGGGAATTTGATAATTTTCTTTTCTTTATAAGACATTTGCTATGTCATGACAGACATGTTTTCTCTATTCCTCTATTTGCAAAAAAGTCTGTCTAATCATACAGCTATAACTCATATTTCAACTGGTTTGAAGAATCCTCAAAAAAAAAAAAATTAAACACACAAACAAACACCCAAAAATTCTAAACAATTGTGATATTCTGGGAGATGACCACATATGAATAAAAACAGAAATTAGTTTTTAATGCAATCCACAGGCATGAAGATTATTACACTAGGAGAATGAATGTCACAGAAGAGGTGTCAAATGAGAGAATTTATGGCAGCCCAGGAAGCACTGAAAGCTGATGATGTGAACAAGACAAGGAAAGGGTACTGTAGATACATGGTGGGGTTTATTTTCAATGTCACTTACTTTGATTCTGTCTACCCATAAAAACTCCTCAGTTAGAAAGCCACTGTTCTAATCTGTCTCCTAACAAAACTTTGCATTTCGGTTTAGAAGCACTTTTGCTGCTCAGGGAGCACCCTTAGAAGAAAAGACATAATCAGATCCACCTCAATGCTATGGCCACAGTGAAGGGTCCTGTCACTTATGTCTACACAGAGGTGTGATACAAGGGTCACATTCAGGTTCTCTTTCATAAATGCATGCCTAGAGACTCTCTGGCTTTCTTTACAGTTCAATCTTCCCCATCAGTCTCAAATATTAAATTTCCTTTTGCCATATCTCTGACCTCTTAGCAATAAACTTACCTTAAACATGCTGAAATGCTGCTTTAAGACATTGAGCTTTTTGGTTTTGTTACTTTGGTTACTTCTGGTTACTTTTGGTTTTGTCATTTCAGATCATGGCTGCTTTTTTTTAGTCACTGGGCCACTCTTGGTTTAGCGGTCAGATTTCTATAAAACAGAACTCTGCTTGGGTTTTCCCAACTATTGACAATGCTAATGATCTTCACCACTCATCAACATGAACTCCTCTTAAATTCTATCACACTGTCTGTCATATCACCGTTAAAGACAGGAAACAGATTTAGTCTAAGAGCTAGAATTGCTGCCAAGTTATAAAGCACCACTGTTGGCAATGTCTATACAAAACTGTACTGAGAACTTTCCTGTTTCACTTCAATATTTTTTTCTCTATCGTTCCATCTCACTCCACCTGGCTCATCTGTTTCACCCTGCCAAAGGCTAGACCATGAATACTTCTGTGTAGAATGTACTCTTTTTATTGTGTCTTTTTTCTAGCTACCACAATGGGACTTTTTACCTTGATTTGTTTCTCTGTTGCTGTGTTGTGATGAAGTACGATGACAGAAGAATTATCCAGCTGGTCTTTTGTTCAAAAGAAGCCAACATAAGGTCTTCACGGCTATGAAAATTTGAAAAAATAGTGCCTATCATAACTAGAGATCACAGCCTGCAGATGTCCAGCTGCAAAAGATGGAATCCAACAATGAGTTATCTACTATCCCTCTTGAAGAACCAGCTTAACATAAAAAACCAAAAGCATTGTTTTGGTAGCCTTTGTTAGTTGTTCCTTCACGTGTGTAAAAACAGGTTGGAAAGAATGATTTTTAATTAACAGCCATGCCAAATTAAGACATTCTATGTATGAAATAAGTGTCACTTAGGAACTATTCAAAGTTTGGCACAAAGCTTTGCCAGAGTTCCGTATTTTTTGCTGCTGTAAATCCATTGTTCATCCAGAATCTATTTCAACATTTCTTACTGCATTATCTTTCAGTAATTGCAACTCATTTAGGAGATACTATGGAAGCTTTTCTTACAAATTTATTGCAAATAGAATATAGATTAGCCACTGTAAAATCATGAGTACACTACTGACTATGTTAAGTAGTAATGTGTTTCAAGCTGAGCAAGCAGATGGCACTATTTTCATTCTTTGTCATTTACTGTAAAGTACTTTGTACAGTGTTTCTTAGAAAAAACTATTCCCTCATATGGTGAAGGTAAAAAGGTAAAATGCAAACATTTTAGGAAGGGGTATATAATTTTACAGCAGCATTTATTAATTGTACAAAAATGCTGTTTAAAACCAAACAGAAATCCCCCGAAGTTTGATAAATCATAAAATCAGAAGTTGGAAGGGACATTAAAGATCATGCAGTTCCAAACCCTCTGCCATGGGAAGGGACACCTTCCACTAGACAAGGAAATCCCCATTCAACCTGGCCTTGCACAATTTCAGGGATGGGGCATCCACAACTTCTCTGGGCAACTTATTCCAATGCTTGACCACTATCTGCAAGGAATTTCTTCCTGATGTCCACTGTAAATCTACCCTCTTTCAATTTAAGACTGTTACCCCTTGTCTTGTCACTACAGGCTGTTGTAAGAAGTCCCCCTCCAGCTTCCTTACAGTCCCTTAAGGCACTGCAATGTTGCTATAAGGTCTCTCCAGAGCATTCTCTTCTCCAGGCTGAACAAGCACAATTCTCTCAGCCTTTCGTCATAGCAAAGGTGCTCGAGCCCTCTGATCATCTTCGTGGCCCTCTCTGGACTCGCTCCAGCTGTCAATATTCTTCTTACGTTGAGTGCCCCAGAGCTGGACACAGTAGTCCAGGTGGGGTCTCATGAAAGCTGAGTAGAGGGGGAGAATCACCTCCCTTGATTTTCTGGCCTTGCTTCTCTGGATACAGCCCAGGATACGGTTGGCTTTCTGGGCTGCCAGAGCACGCTAATGGCGCATGTTCAGCTTTTCATTCACCAGTACCCCCAAGTCCTTCTCCTCAGGGCTGCTCTCTATCCACTCTCCACCGAGCCTGTACTTGTGCTTGGGATTGCCCCAACCCAGGTGCAGGACCTTGCACTTGGCCTTGTTGAACTCCATGAGGTTGGCAGTGGCCCATCTCTCCAGCCTGTCAAGTTCCCTCTGGATGGCATCTCTTCCCTCCAGCGTGTCGATTACACCACACAGCGACCGACCCCTGGTCTCCACTCAGACATTGAGCCATTGACCACAACTCTCTGAGTGCGACCATTCAGCCAGTTCCTTATTCATCAAGCAGTCCACCCATCAAATCCATTTCTCTCAACTTTAGAGACAAGGATGCTGTGTGGGACAGTACCAAATGTTTTGCAAAAGTCCAGGTAGATGACATCAGTTGCCCGTCCTCTATCCACCAAGGTCATGACCCCACTGTAGAAGACCTCTAAATTTTTCAGGCACGATCTGCCCTTGGTCAAGCCATGTTGGCTGTCACCAATCACCTCCTCATTCTCCATGTTCCTTAGCAGGATTTATAGGAGGAAAACACTCCATGATCTTGCCAGACACAGAGGTGAGACTGACTGGCCTGTAGTTCCATGGTTCTTCTTTTTTTTCTATTTTAAAGTT
>NW_010249473.1:13860-15568 GCF_000690775.1 Eurypyga helias
AGCAGGAACTTCGCCAGACCACCACAACTTCTCGAATATGATGGATAGAGGTTTAGAACCTCGTCCACCATTTCTCTCAGGACCCGCAGATCTATTTCATCAGATCCAATGTACTTGTGCACCTTCATGTTCCTTAGGTGTTCCTGAACCTGAATCTCTCTAGCAATGGGGTGTTCATTGTCCTCCTCTCTGCCCTTGCCTCGTATGACTAAGGTGGTATGGCTTGTGAGCTTGCCAGTGAAGAAAGAGAAAAAAAAAAAAAGTCCTTATGTTAAAGTAAAAGCTGTGAACTTAGCTAAAATTTTTCTTCTGAATTGTGAAGTAAAATTCAGAATTATAATAGTAATATTTTTTGCCCAAATTTATTTTTTAAATTTCAAGAAATAAAACTAATACATGATTGCAGCCATTTCTCTGCATCTGTATAAGAGATTTTCATATGTGCCTGTCTCTTTGCAGTTTGAAATGCAAAGGAAAAATTAACATAGCAATGAGTAATGCTAACTGATAACTGAGAAAGATATTACTTGGGTGGAGGAGAAGGGAAGGCAGAGTTTTGTGACTTTTTTTATGGCCCAAACTGCCTTCAAAGCATGAAGACTTTTTCTGCCCTACTCCACAGGATATCAATAAAAAAAAAGTTGCTTTCTTCAGCTTGGTACTGTTGTAACACTTCTCTACAACATTTGAGACTGCAATCGACAGAAAGAGTATTGGCCACTTCTCGCATTTAGAGTCACAAGGGAGGTCATTATTCTGTAGAATAGGAATAATTCTTTTGTTGCATTTTTTAAATGCTTTGGAAACTTGACTTTCTTGATGTTTGGGGGTCTTTTTTGACAGTTTACTGAGTTTTTTTCCCTTTTGTTTTATATTTGTGGGGGGTTTTTTAATGGTCAAGCAGAATGGCACAACAGGGTGTGCACTATGGTATTCAAGTGATCTGTACTGGTGAAGATTAGATAGAAATTAGACAGAATGCCAGCAACCTCTTAGACATTTCATTACTAGCTGATAACCACAATTCTTTCCCTGCAGTATCTCATCATGTTCATGAGCTCTTTAAAAAGAAACAAGATTAGAAAAAATAGACCCTGCAAAATGAAGGTAAATTTTTTCAATAGGTAAAATATGGTACTAGAAAAAATAAGCACTCATACGTGAAAAATTATCATAATATTTTATGATTCCACCAAATTTTTGCATGAATTATACATTCTAGTAGGATGTAGTATTTGTCATTTTTTTACACATCTCACTGGCAAATAAGACGATATTTATCCACAAGAAATAAAAACTAACAAAAGAAGTCTTACTTCTGATGCATACTGAAATAAGGACCTGCTGTATTATACAAGAGGAATAGGATCTGCCTTCCTCATGTTAGAGAAATTTCTTCCAGGATCTTCTGTCAGGAATTGGTGTTTTATATTGTGCCATCTGATATGACGAATTGGCCAGTGTGCTCATTCCCAGAAAAGAAAAACCTCCTTGTTCTGTGGGAAACAAGTGAAGATTCTTTGGCTAGCTCTACAATCCTGAATGCATCTGCTCCAAGAAGCCAAGCCTGGTTGCAGGCTTAATGATGTAATAGCTCCTGTCCACGCTTCTGAATGTAGAGCAGCCTGCCCGCTTCAGCTAGGTGGCTGTCTCCACATTTTATAGCACCTGGCCTTAGATTTCCTTTATTATTATTATTTTTATTATT
>NW_010249473.1:15584-18916 GCF_000690775.1 Eurypyga helias
TTAATGTTATTGTTATTACTATTATTGTTATTGTTGTAGTTTTTTGAGTTCTCAGTTGCAGAAAAAAATGTGGTGGCTGTGCCACAGCTCAGCTGTTACCCTTTTAGAACATGAAATAGCAGTATGTATTTCTCTCCAATGAGAGAAAACCAGCATAAAGCTGACCCAAAAGAACTTCTCCTTTGAAAATAATTTAAAAAGTCATTATTCTAAGACACATTTTGAATTAGTACATTCAAGTCATACAGTCCCACCAACACTTGTGTTCCTAAGTCTGCTCATGTACAGAAGTTGAATAGGCCTCTTATTTGAAATTAAAAGTATATTAAAAAAATAAAGTGAAGAAATATCATACCAAGATTTTATTCTTCCTGTGTTGGTAACTTTGAATATTTACATCAGATAAAATTGCTTCCCAGAGAGAGTGGTGAGGCACTGGAACAGGTTGCCCAGAGAAGCTGTGGATGCCCCATCCCTGGAAGTCTTCAAGGCCAGGCTGGATGAGGCTTTGAGCAACCTGGTCTAGTGGAAGGTGTCCCTGCCCATGGCAGGGGGGTTGGAACTAGATGGTCTTTAAGGTCCCTTCCAACCCTAACCATTCTGTGATCCAATGATTCTCAAAATATACATAGTGATCATGGTTAAAAATGTATTTATCTGAGTCACAGTGCTTTTTCTGTTCTTTACTGTCAGACTAAGATCAAGTACCACGATAAATGTAAGGTTTTGCTGGTAGCAAGAAATGTTCAGTTTCTAACATATTTTTTGTGTTTTTCACATTCTCAGAGGCAAAGCTGGAAGATTTTGAAGAGAGATGTCACCTAGGGATCTTACTGTCTCATTTTTAAAGCATTATATGTTGCTCAGATAACCATGATGATACCAGAGCTTTTTTGATTATTTTTTCTTGGAACTGGTACTTTTGAAATAATTGTTCTGTTTTTCCCAAGCCCAAAGTAGAACTACTTTCTAAATTTTCTCTTGGGAAACTCTCCAGTGCTATTAGATGTGTTCATTCCATTTAAACAGCAACCCTTATCTGACCTTTGGGTCACAGCTTCAGCCTCCATTTCACTGAAATCATGCATCCATTTTTCCCCTCTGCATCCACAACTTCTTCTTTTATGAATAAAGTAGCTGAAGATATCCTAAGCCATGTTTTGGAAGGCTGTACATATAACAAGCATCTCTTATGGTGGCATGAATTGAAGCCTTCAACACCTATTTTAGGAACAACTTGAATGTGTGATGAAGTCAAAAGTTATTTTAATTGACCTATTTAAGTGCTCTGAGGTTTGATTAAAAGTGATACTACAGTTCTTTATGGAAGAATATGATTAATTTCCTTCACATATCAAGTTCTCCTACAGAAATTGAATAGTTGGAAAAGTGAACATTATTATTCAGAATTATTTTTAAAAGCTGGATTTTCTTTTCCCTGGAGATTTTTAAATAATTTCACCTTTAGGCACAGCAAGTCTATACATCAATTGTTTCAGGAACTGGAGCTCTGTAAAAATTTTTAAAGAGGAATGTTGAAACATAAACTTTTGGTAGTTTTGGTTAAAGAAAATTTGGACATACTGAAATGACTGTTTACATTCTAAATTATTCAGAAATCAGAATTCTTGAGTTCAAAACTCAAGATCTCTTTGTTTGCTTTGGCTCTTCTGAACTCAAAATATTGTTCAAACAAATAATTACAAGACAATTTTTATTTCCCATTTTCTCACCAGGTGTTTTTTGTGCAAAATGCTTCAGCAAACTCTGCTTCTAAGTTTAGAGGAAATTAGGACTTCCACAGAGGTCAGGAAGATGTTCCTTTTGAGGAAACACAGGGATTTCAAGTCCAGAAACTGTTATAGTGTGCTTGCACTGGGAGAAAAAAGTGACATAACCAGATGCTGAGACCTAACAACAGAAAAATCTCTCCTGTGCTTTCCTTTTCTCTGTCATCCCCTCTCTTGACAAGAACAAGTACAGGAAAACTCAGGGACCATTGGCAGTGTGAGAGGGGCCTTACCCACTGCTCTCTCTGTAAAGCTCATGAGAGGTAGAAGATGCAAAGTAGAATACCCCTTATGCTTTTTTTTTAAACAACTTCTGTTAGAGAAATTAAGAAAGACAAAAAAAGAGGTTGGATGTTTGGAAAGGAATAATAAGGAAGGTTTATATTTCCACATGAAAATGATTTGGCAATAAAGAAATTGACACATTTAAAAGTTTCCAGTATCTGCTGAATTGATGTACATGTATGTACAGACTTGGTTTTGCTATTTGTTAATTTTTTTTCTTTCTAGTAAATTGTACTAATATAACTTTTTAAGGAATGAGAAAAGGAAAATTTAAAAGAAAGTTATAGGTAAATGCTTTATAAAAATATTTAAGTAATAAAAACATATTTTTAAGGATTTACCTGTGATTAAAAGTATTGATTTTGCTGATAATTCTGGTTTCCTCTTAAGCCTTGAAATCCAAACATCTTCCAGATTTCCACTGCTTAGCATGTATAGTATCTCGTTCTGCTGTTTAACATAAAATAAAACACATCTGATTAAAACCCCCATATCAAAGTACCCTATGTCAAATAATCAATAGTAAGTCAATGACCTATGACATTGTTATTACACTGGCTTGGGAAGCACATTCTATTATAAAGTCTATATGAAGTAAGACATTTCACATCCTGTTTTTATATATAACTCAGATTTTCATTCTTTTTGAAAGTCTCTTGACTCTCATTCTTTGATAAGACACTGGTAAATATAAATGGTGCTAGCAAAACAAAAAGTCAAAACCAAAAACTCTACAGACATGTCTTTCATTATGGAATTGTTAGATATGGACAGTTCCAATAAACAGGAAATTTTATATATATATTCCTATACATAGTACTATTTCAGAGAGAGAGTACTTAACAACTGGGTTCTCACAAACAAAGGACAGACTCATAAAAGAGCCTGTCCAAGCTATTATTATATGTTCAGATGCTGCACTTGTTGCTATTGAATTTATTAGCCTTTTAATAAAGTCACAAATAAACTCTCAATGTCTTGTAGAGATGTCTTGTAGACCTCTGACTGTTCTCCTCTGACATCCTGTCACTGTCTATGCATGCCTTTATTGATTATGTAGAGAATCTAAAGAGATTGAGACTGACACTTGTTTGAAGTGTCTCAATTTAGAGCTGAGAGGTAGGTAGTTAATTAATTTTCTAATTTAAGCAGGTCAACAGGTACAGAATGATCCTGCTACTTGCTTGGAAATTTTAGCTGTTAGGAAAGTTCTTTACAAAAGACTTCTTGTTGGTTGTGCTGCATTCAGCCAGGAAA
>NW_010249474.1:0-52500 GCF_000690775.1 Eurypyga helias
GGGGTGGGGGAGCTGGAAATTCTGCCTCAAAGGTACAAAGCAAAGAAGTAGCACAATTAGGATGTCGGCACATAGTGACAGTCCTCTGCAAATGATGGTGTCAGGCCACTGAGGGGCCGAGGGTGGCAGGAGTGACATTCACCCTAGCAAGATGGAAATAAATGCCCTGTTTGATAAAAGAAAACAGACAATTTATGTATACCCTGAAGAGTTAACAGCTAGTGAGCCATTCCTATGGGTCAAGTGCTGCATTTGCATTTTGATGGGATGTTATCAAGTAATTAATGCACCAGTCAGGATTTATTACCTCAGGAGTGAACTGAAAGGTTCATTACAAAATCGGTTTCACTTGAAGATAGGCATTTCCTCAGAGTTAGCTTTTGACATGTTGTTCCTAGCTCTCTCTGCCTGTGGCAGCAATGGTAGAAGGCCAGTGAGGTGAAATTCATTGCTTAATAAGGGCATTCACTTTGGGTATTCTTGTGATAATAAATGTATACATCAAGGCCGCACTGCCTTGTCAGTTTAATTGCTTCTTGTGCTCCTTAACAAGCCAATCTTAATCAGTCTGGACCATGTTATGAATAATTTAGGGATCAGCAGACTTCACGCTTAATAAGATGTACTAGATTATAAAACTTAAGTGCACTGTTTATAGAAAGCATGCAAAACACTTTAAGTTTTTATTAGGAGCAAGGAAAAAAACCACCCCAAATCCAAACCTAGTAGTGAGTTATTCTAACATTTGCAGTTTGCGAGCAACAGCTGTGTTTCTTAATGCTGTAACCCCCCTCCACTTTTGTTGAAGGCCCCAAGTTCGGCCTTTCTATCCCCCTAAGCCTCGGTCAGACATAATGGGAAATTTGAGTAGGCCATGAGATTAAAGCTCAGAATCGATGGCCAACCAGCAATTGTCATTTTAGAAAACATTCTTTTATCTTCTTAAATGCAAAGCAGATCTTATTTTAAAACATTTTCTGATGGACAAAATTACCTTTTTGTTGGTGGTGGCTGATGGCCTATGCGGAATTTAATGCAATTATTTAGATCTGAGACTGGGCTGCCAAACCTGTATCAGCAATAGGATTTTTAAATTTTTTTCCTTTGTTTAATAATACAGGTGAAATACAGGATAGACTATAAATCATTCTTACATAAAATACAGATTATTAAAGTAGAATACTTTTTATTTTTTAAGGTAATACAGAAATACATTAAAAAATAACAGAAATAGTCTCCAATCTCTCGGATCCTATTATGATTTTTCCATTTAATAAGTATTGTTTGATTGAAAAGGAACATTTAACCTTTTTGTTTTAAAAGAATTCTTTGTCCTCCATTTTACCTCAACATTTGCAGGCTATAAGTCGTCCACAGAGTAATGCATCATTCAGTTTATGACATCTAATAAAGGCCTACTGCAAGCATTAGAACCAGGTGCTTCAACAATTTTCTTTTCTGCTTGTAGCTGCTTCTGCTTGTTCTCTTGTAGCCTAAATAGGAAAAAAAGAAAAAAAAACCCAACAAAAACCCGCAACATTTTTCTCTATTTCCTTTTTTATTTCTTTCTGTTTAAGCCTTGACACATGCTGACAGCACTGCGATATCATTTGATGTCCGTGTAAACAATAGCTGCATGTATTTCTGAAGACACAGTGTATTTATTAGTATAAATAGAGATGTAATTAAAGGCTATGCTTTCAGTCATTAGATAACATATTAAAATAATGTTATTGTTCAAATACATTTATGAATCAGGAAGATAGGTACTAGTAAATGAAAAACAACTTCAAACCTATTTGCCAACCTATAGCTGGACTATCATACTCCTTTGTTCTTGTGCAGGTTAATAGAGATTGAGGAGATGGGCAGAGGAAAAGCAGTGCAATTTTCTGCTATTTAAGCTTGGCGAAATGGCACTCTTCAGGAAGCAGCAAAAAGTATGAAAGCGTAATAGGCATTTTAAAAGTAAAAGTCCATATAGCTGCTTGAGGGATCCTCAGATTTAGGCATGCATAGAATCACGAATGAGATAATCAGCATTGTGAAATTGAAACCTGTCTGCTGCCTGCTGCTGTTCTTCCCTCTTTCAGTGGAGTGATTTGTAACACTCATCTTCTTCAGGCAAGGCAGCCTTCAAGATTATCCAGAACTGTCAATAGTAATTGCCAAAGTATTTTATTACCTACAGAAAATCAAAGGAATTTTATAACCAACAGTTATCAAGTTTCAATACACGGTATAAAGAGAGCAATTTTAGTTGGAATACAATCGTGTTTGGCTTGCTTTAATGTTCTTGAGACAATTCCTGTGCAACCAACTACAACATTCACTGTATTTAAGCTGGAGGCAAGAATACGCATATGTACTTGCAGTTTAAAAAAATTACATAATGCTTACAAGCTTCTGCAAGCAAGTGGTTTTTAATTGCCATACAAACTATGCCTTAGCTAATTACTTCTAAAAAGAGTGAGGTTTCTATAAAACTTGAGATGACATTTTGTAATTCTGGCAGCAGATATAAGTTTAACTGGGACATTCTCTGTCATGAGGTAAATAAAGTGCCTGGAAATTAGCAAAATATGACACTGATTATAAAGTCTGAAAACATTAATCTTGCAGCTCTCACTGTATTCTTTGAATATTATTGCCATGTGAACCACAATTGGGATTGTCAGCCATTCATTTAACACAATTCTGTTGTGCTACAGGGTCGCCCATGATTCAAAGCTTTTCAGATGCTTAGCTTCTTACTCAGGCTATGAGTGAGGACTGCATCTTCTGTTCCGCAGTGTTTTCCTGAGCCGTGCACCTCACCTTCCTTCCTTGATACCAATGAAAAGGAAGGTGTGACTGTCTAAATGTTTGGTGGGAGAAAATATAGTTTCTATTTTTGACAGTGTATGTCCCTTCTAATTCATAATATCAAGACTGCAGTGACATTGACTATCTCTATGGGTTCTTTTAAAAACAGGTTTACTTGTGCAAAATTAATTAGCATGGGGAAGTGTCTCTCTGCAAGTTCAAAACTAGATGGGTGCACTTGTATTTTGAGACATATGCACAGGATTTTATTCATGGCACCAAAAAGCAGGTATCATTTCTACTGAAAGGCTACACTGAAAGAGAAATAAGCTATGAAAAGATATTATAGTACTACAGCCATGAAGCCATGATTATAGCATAAAAGAGAACTCTGCTTTCAACTGTGAACCTCCTTGCTCTTTCTACATAGGCTTTTTTTTAAAGTGACCTGTTAATTAAATTATTAATTGTTGTTGAAAGGGTAAAGTACTTTACCAAGAACCTCCTTTCATAATATTGCAATATATGAAAAATTTAGCAAAATGGTAATCAGGGAAGAGGTTATTTATATACTATTAAAATGCTGATGTTGTAATTATCAGAGAGTTATTAAATTACACTGGGTAATAGACATTTTTAATATAAGGAAGATGACTAGACTGCTGGAAATTTGCTAATATGACGAACCTACACTGTATCTTGTGTTTTTTTCACTCTTATAATTTATACTAGTTTATATTCTACAGTGTGTGAAACGTGCACTGATACATTATTTCATCTAGTGTTTCCGTATGGATTACAGAAGTTTATTTTTAATATGCATCAGCCAGAATTGTGCAAATGTTTAAGCACATCGGAAGAAACTGAAATAATTTGTTCCTTTTCTTGAGAACTTAGTTATCTCACCTGCACATCCTGAAAGGAGGAATATTCAGGGCTAACACAGAGTTAATACAGTAATATAATTACATTTCTTGTTTATTTTAAGCTGTAGGTTTGAACTGAATAATGACAGGACAAGTTGATGTTGCACATTTCTGGGCCCAGAACTTGGTAGTTAAACTAGGTGACTGAGAATGCTATTCCTTTTAGTTCCTGGTTGTTATAGTAGAATATTGTCCCATTGATAAATCTGGAATTGGCAAAACCCGTAACTAAGTATGCAGTGTGGGCATTTTGTCATTCTAATATATGAATTTAAAATATTGTTCTTTTTGTTTGATTAATTTTATTTCAGACATTGCCACTCAGGATGTATATTTAAGCACTTTAGAATTTGTTTATTAGAAGGAAGGAATATAAACACTACAGAGGAAGCACATACTGTATTATTCCAGATACTGCATAGCCCAAGAAATGATTAGGGATTGTTTTTCCAATCAGATGTATGATCATGGAGACTACTGTGATATAATTGTGATGTGAACATGTGGCTGTAATACTGTTTTCTCAGAAAAGGAACAAAATGTCTCTGATCCTAACTTGATTGTAGTATTGGCATTGAAAGATTCAGTGCATGGGAACAAAAAAAAAATCTACCAGTGCAAAGCTGTACTACAACACATATAGCAATATATATTTATGGTAGTAAAATTAAGTGAATCTTTTAAAAATGTTATTTTTCCTTCAAAAAATCCAGAAAACAAGTTTTTGGAAATTTTAAATTAGGAGGGAAATGCAGAACAGGATATTTGTTGATCATAGTTCAAATATACATTAGAACAAAGAGCCTGACAGTGCTCTAGGTAAAATCAGTTTAGCACTAGCACAACTCTCTTATTTAGTGTCATAAATTTTGTGGAGTTAGTCTTAATTCCAGTTTGAATGAGAAAACCATAATTGTTTCTCATTACTATAGAGAAATTAATTGCATTTCTTTCTTAAATCTTTGTTTGTTTAAACACTGTACTGTTGCATTTAACATTGGATTAGGTAGGGTAAGAGTTTACTGAGAAAATGCACAGCTGTATTTGTACAGAGCTGTACCTGATTCCCACCTCCTGTAGTGTGAGCAGTGGTAAGTGAACTGTTTCTGTGTTGTTCACTCACTCTGTCAGATCGAAACTCAGCTCAATAGCATTAAACTAGCTCCCATTTGAAAGATTTGTCTTACAAAACCCTGAAAACTGCTCTGAACATGCATACATTGATTTTGTTGCTGGAATCTCCCGAGCTTTGATGAAAAGGAGACTCCACATGCAGGTGAAAGAGGGTTTACCTCTTCAATATTAAAAAGAGAAGATTAAGGATTTTTGTTCAGCTAAGGCTGAACTAATCAGTGGCATGCGAGGGTAAGAGAGTTGGCCTTGCACCTATAGTACAACAATGTTATTTTCTTCAGTTGAACAACAAGTTCAGATTTCTCCAATAGCTGCTTCTGAGTAGCTGTCTACCATTATTCCTATTTGCACAGCTAATTGAATGTCCTGGGGTGCAGGAGTAAAGGTTTTTATTTTAGCTACAGAGAGGGAGGTATTTGTCATGGACATTGTGGGAAGTTGGCTTAAATTTAGTCCTGGGAAAGATGCAACTGTTATATCAATTCACAGAAGAACATCTGTATGATTCTGTGTTGAGAAGTTTAGTATTCATGGAGGAGGTAAGACATTTTTTATAATCAGAAGTTCCATTCCATTTAGTTCTCTTAAAGCATAAAAAAAATGGAGATGAGTGATTTTCTCAAACTTTCATATTTCAGTCTAAAGAAAACCAAATGTTCATTTAGGCTTGTAAGCTGGAGAATCCTTCTTTTTTGTCCTTGCTATGGACGTCTTCTGCACTGTACTTGATGCTATCATAGCACATACAACTGTGTGAAATTTTGTGGAAGAAGGAGGGTAGGATATCCTTGGTTTGCACACCTCACCACTGAGAAGAGAGTATCCCCACAACATAATGCCCAGTATCATATGGAAAACAATGGTTTTTCACCTTCTACTGTCCAATCTGGCTTTTTCTAGTAGTCATCTGTGAAAATTCAGGTGGCACAAACATTGCTTTGTGAATTATAGAGCGAGAAGGCAGTAATTTTTTAAGTGAACTAACTATGCTGTAAGATATCATAGCATGTTACAAATATATCTAAACTCAAGTCTTATCAGCCATGCTTTTGATCTGTAGTAAGAAATACAATAACAAAACTGAAATGAATGCTACAGAGACAGATAAAGGTAGATAAGAGAATTTCAGAAATTAGATAACATTTCTTTTCCGTCATTTATAAGAATCACTTGGTTTGCCTCTTAGGCATATGTTGGTTGCATTCTTGCACAGCATGTTTCTTCTTCAGCAGATCTGCTCCCGTGCCATCATTAAACTGAGGTCACACTCCAGAAACATATGGAAGTCCAAAAAAAAAGGAGAGTAGCTTCTTAACCACATCTCATAGCATTTGAACTAATGATGGCTGATCTGGAAAACTAATCGATGGTGATGACTTAGCCTTGCTTCAGTCTGAACATAGAGCAGAGAGGACAAGAAAAACAAGCTCTGGAATGACTCATGGGACTAGAGGATTATTTGTCTAACATAATGCAATTGTGAATAATCTTCAAAACCCGCTGTAAAAATAATGTGTAAATACTGCTTAGTAAATTTGAGTTAAAACTCAAATGTATTTAATGACAGCATATATTCTTAAAAGTATTTAGTGCTTTTATTGCCATAGAAATACTTATTTTACTACAGCATTTTCAGTTTGCTCGATTTAAGAGACTCTCAGTAGCACACCTATAGCAATCCTGAACTGAGGAAGTTAAAAGCAATAATGATGAATACAGGCCAGTTGAAATTTAAGAAGGTTGCTGGCATTTTAGAATTACATTATTCTATTGGAATCCATTTCATACTGTAATTCCGTTATACCAAGAGGTGTTACTTACAAGGGTAGAAGCCAAACCAGTAGCTTTTTTTTTTTTTTCCCCTAAGCCAATCCATAAAGATGTCTCTTCACCTCTTTGATGTGATAAGGAAGTGTTAAATCAAAGTGAATCCTTATTCTGCATCTTGGGACAGAATACTGCTTAAGCCAATTGTTACTATTCCTGTGTGTTTTAGACAGTGAACCATGCATCTCTCTCTCTACACATCAGAGAAGATTGTAGCAGTCATCCTGTGCCACCTGCTATCACTTAATTAGTATAATCATCTAATTTCCAGTTGGAAATAATGGCATCATGTACTTTTTAGTAATTGTAACCGTCATAATATATTCCAAATTATGTTACACTAACATTATGTGATTTAGACATTTTAGGAGGGAGTATTTGCTTTGCATTTGCACACTGCTCTTTCTGATCTTGACTCCCACCCAGCTGCAAAAAGCCATAACCAGTTTTCTTCTTTATCATGATCCTAAAGATATCACTGATTCATATCATAATTCTGCAAATGAGCCTTTGGGAAGTATGAGTTAACCTTTAGTGTCCAGAGAAAAGAATAAATAATGGAAAAAACAGCTCATCATAATATAAAAAGCACCCGGGTTTCAAAGGATTTGAACTGGTTTGTTAGTCAAATCTAATTTTTTCTGAAAATAAAATGTTGGTGTTCACATATGCAAGTTGGATTTTAAATACATTCTGTCTGAGATTCTTAGTTTAAGGAATAATCTCAGTTGATCAGAATAGGTCTTAATGTTTAAACATAAGTATATTGCAGCATTTTTTTTCTTCCTGGAGATTACATCACAGCAAATGAATAGGTAATAAATGGGTCAGGTTGGGTCAGCTTCATTTCACTGGACGGTTCTGGGCTATGAGGCTTCAAAAACAGAGAAAGAGAGAAAAAGAGAAAGAAATAGGCAATGACATGAAGGGACACAGGCAAACCTGAGCCACCGTCAGTTAACCCTCCCCCATTCCCAGTGATACTGTCTGGCTAAGGAAAGCACTGCCACATATATATCAGGCAAGGTTATTACCACTCTGCTCTGTAAACATGCTATGCCTCCTGGACATCTTCTATTTTTATTTCATTTTTGTGTTATATCTTATATGTAAATCTAGGCTGGCGAGAGTCAGGAGGCATTCATAGCATTGGGCCAAATTCATTCCAGGTGCATTTCCAGGTCCATTGACTTCAATGAAATTACACGTGGGATGAATTTGGTCTATTATTAACTGTAGAGATTACATGTCCAGCTTCCTTAGTATACTAAAATACCCAGAATACATATAAATAATGAAGTATGTAATTACAGTCCTGGTTTTAATTTGTGTTCCTAAATGTGCTGATGCTTTTGCACATGTTTATAGTTATAGAAATGCTGTTGTAGTATATTTTTGTTTAGTACAAATATATCTGATTTTTTTTTCTCTAAAACAGAGATACACACTTAATGTTTACTTTCAAACAACTCAGTAAATCCTTCAAAATTCATATGATGGCTGATTCCATAATTACAATATGTAATGATATTGGCCTTAGATATTATATGTGTGTATATACATGTATGAACATATGTATGAACCCAGGGCATCAAGATACTGCCACTTAAAAACATTCTGCAAACAATGAGCTAAAGTTCTTATTGATTATATGTTAATCAATACACACAAATAGGTGATTTTGTCAGAGTTGATAAAAGCCAATAGAACTGTTACCTATCAATATTAAGGATTTCATTCATTTATATGTTTCCTGTTCCAAACAGTACATAACAGCGTACTTGACAGGAATTTGTTTCTGACTAAAACCAAAACCAAGGCACTTTTTCAAAGGGCTCTTCCTTCATCACGAGACGTAAAAAGCATAAGTATGACTTACCTCTGTGTGCATCTTCTAATTCTGTTCACTTCCCCTGTACTGTTTCGTACATTCCTGCATCTTGCAGTATTACACACTGTGAAGAGCTAGTAAGCGAGTTAAAGTCAGATGACGCTAACGAATCCCAGCGCAAATGACTGAATCAATAGGAAACCAGCCACTGCTGTTTAAGTGTATCGATAAATGTACCTTTATTTTCTCTTGAATGGATAAGTGTCGCAGTTAAGAGTCCTATGGATCTCTTAATTGAAAGTTAATTTTAAATCAATAAAGAGAGTCATTTAAATATTGATCATCCCTTTCTACACGAATTGTTAGCTGTTTTTTTTTTTTTTTTGAAACAACTTTGTTTAAATGCAATCAATAGCCCACAATCAGTGCATTCCATAAAAAATTGACAGATGTTCCCAAAATGCCTGCTAGGCATAATCTTATCTGTTTACATACGTAGCATAGATATTTCAGTCCTTTTCAAATGTACCTAGGTATCTATGGCAAAAATGTGCTTTCCTTAAATACCAAACTGCACTATTAAAACACATTCTTCCCCTTGTTTTTCATTAAGGCGGTTTAAAATTAAAAAGGAAGATTTATTGGATTTCCTTTGATTGTACAAGTAATATTCCTATTGTTTTATTAATGCAGGCAGACTGCAAAAGAAGAATGTCCTTGTTTTGCACACAGGGAAAAGAGATAGAAGCGCTTATTTGAAGCACATGTACTCTGGAATTTGTGTGTCATAATCCATCAGATGTGTCACTATATGCAAAATGATACTTAACTTTTAATTATATAGATATTTCTGTGCACAGTGTGTATGCCTATTGAATAGTTATCATTTTTAGCGTTATTTCTTGGATATCATCTATCTTTCTCCATAGCAGCACACCGCCAGATTTTATTTCGTTTCAATTTGACAAAGCATGCAGTTAAGTTAAAAGGATACAAATTTCATTTCATGAGATTCGTTGAGATTAATCTAATAAAATAAACTTAGCTACATGTGGCTTTCAACATTTCAGCAAATACGACACTCTTCTAACATGCCTTCCCACAGCACTTCCAGTAATTTGCCCATAGTGCCCTGCTACAACTTAGTTTGTCACACTTAGTGATGAAGTCGGAGTGGACATTTTGGTACAAGCAATATGAATTGCATTTTTCTCCTGTACCCTCTAATTAATTATAAAGTCATACTTTGATGTACACAGCTCTGAAGTCCTGAAGTTGTCCTTTATTATTATTTTCCTTTTTTCAATTTTCAAATGCAGTGCCTTTTAAAGAAGGGCTGTACTTCTAAGTAATCAAACCCTTTTTGAAGTACGAGTGGATAGTTAATTATAACACATTGCAAAATTATATATATACAATATTGTAAAAAGTAACATTTTTATTTTCAGTGATCTGACTTAAATGTAAAATAAAATTGACTGACAATTATTTTGACTGACATTTGACTGAAATATATTACCATAATTATATTTCCTTTCTAAGTGACAAACTAAAAATTAAGTTCCATAATTAAAACTGCTTATGACACATAGTAATTTAAGGCAGAAAATAATAAACAATATTTTTTTTTTTCCCAAGAGTACTATCTAAGGAGAATACAGGATCCTTGGGGGAAAAAAATATCTGTCATGCAACATAATTTACTCTATTTTTGTTATTAACACAAATGCTTCCTGCTGTTCTGAAAATCCACTATTTCTTAATCCAGCATTATTGTCCTCTTAATGCAACATTTCAAACCCATTTTGTTCCCTTTTCTGTCAGAAAAGCTATATTGAAAGGCAAGATTAAGAAGAAACGGCCAGGTATCATTAGTTCATATGCATATGGGTTCAGCATGTGAGGATGCTGTTTCTAGGATCGGCCTTAAGATGTGACTGATAGATCTTATTTGTCTGATAGAGTTGACCAGGGAAATAGAGCTACAGCTGGTTACTTCATTAGGTCCTCTCATTGATTGAACCCTGCTGAAGTGATGCAGCAGGCTCCTGAGATAACTGCTGGTAATAGAACAAAATGAATTCTTATCACAGAGATTGGAAAGGCCATTAACCCTGGCCTCCAATGCTTTTCAGAGGTCACAGACAGGAAGCCAAGCGGTGACTGGGAAAACTGTTTTCTGTCTAACTACAGGTCATGTTAGAGGGGGTGTGTGACTTTTTTACCCTTCGGCTTCTGTACAGATGAAACTGTTACACTGGCAGATGTTAATAATCAGCTGTAAATAAATATTGGAAGCAGAATAAGAAAAATGAGAAAGCACAGGAATTTATTTCAATAAATATTTAATAAAAGAGCAATTGTTACTGTGATATTTACTGCCACTTCTGCTGTAGATTTTTGCCTAATACTTCTCCATATAAATTGAAAAGAGAAATACATAGAGGCACTTAAAAAAGGAAATTTAATATGGCTTTATATAAAAATACCTTTCCTTCCTTCCTTCAAAGATGAGGATTATAATTGCCTGCTGCCTGCCTGCTTGCCTTATTCAGCAAGCCTATCACCAGTTCATCTGTGAATTAGTGCAGGGCGCTGTTTGCCTTTCACCTGGTTGAGAAGGGTATATATCTAAGTAACAGTCCTATAATTTACATTTAATGCAACCTTTCAATTGACCAAGAGCCCACAACCTAAGCCCCCATCTCACAGCTGAGGACTTTCCCACATTTGTCAAGTCAGTGCCACTCCAGCATCAGCCAGGAGAAATCATCCATTTAAAGCCTGGACCTGCACATGACAATTTTCCTATCCCGCATGACAAAGCTAGTCATGGCAGAGGTGGCTTTGTGTGGAATTGTCTGACTCTTGCTTTGAGCAGCAGTGTCTTATTGTACACATGGATTAAGAAAATGTAGTGGGATGCATCTTCTAAAATAAAAGGGAACATTTTCTCTTTATTACTGACATATATAAGGCAATGCAGATACGTGTTGTAGGTTGTTTTTAGCAGTATGTTGGTGGCTTCTATCCTTGTGATTGTGATTTAATTTCAATGTCTGTGGTCATGTGGTATTCTCTGCTGGAGCCAATCTTTCACAAGGAGCAAGTTCATTTAAATGTAAATGGGGTCCTGTGGATGGAAAAAACTACCTACTTCATGTCTTGAGCGACCCACCCAAGCATTTGGTTTGGCCTTCCATGCATAAATAATAGCAAGAAGGTATGCTGTCATTGACTTGCTTGAAACACCAGAAGTGGTTTGGCACAGCAAAAAACCCAGGCACTAAAAGGAGACTGGTTTGGATAAACTCAGTTTAGATCCCCATCCTGATTAAACAGTGTAAAAAAAGGAAAAAAAGAGTTATGGAGTTATTTTAAGGACTTGTGAATTACAGGAACAGATGAAAACCAACTCAGGCTAAGAACATACCACACCTAAAAATACTCTGAAGTAGCAGAAAACTTGCCATTTTGTTAACTTGAACTGATTTTTGCTCTTAATTGTTTGTAGCAATTTGCAACAGTGGGATGAGAATGTGGTATAAGTGGTAATATAATTAGCATTAATTTAGCATAAAGATGCAAACCTACATTTTCTAAATGGTTACCTTCCCTTCCACCAAAACATAGAAATATATTGCTAATTCTGAAGTACGTGTAGCTTTTTTCAGTGTGTTATTAAGTATGATAAAATAGAGTGCTTTTTCTTTATTACTCATGTATGTAAGGCGGTATGAATGACTGCGCACCTTCTTTTTATCAATACCTTTGTGGCATATATACTTTCACAATGCTAAACTCATGTGTTGTTTTCTCATAGAAATACTCCAGGTGTATTTCAGCAGAACTGAAAAATATCCCTTATAAATTTCCTTTCCCACCAAGCAAAATCATAAACAGCTTTTCATCTGTGTGGATGAAAAGATATATTTTCAGAATTATTTCATTAAATGCACGCTTCTATTTATCTCATTTATTAAGAATGTTATGTTCTGTTGCAGATGTTTCAGGGCATGACACATGGGCCTGGAATCCCACTGTATGATACCTTCGGTGAAACTCACTTATGAAACATCCAAACTTCCAGTTAGTTGTGCTCTGCACTAGGAACTTAGCAGAATTTTGACTTTGATCCAGAGCATGTAATAAAGGACTGGTATTTACTGTTTTCAGAGATTTCTCAAGAATATTTGATAAGCCTTTCTCTTCTTTTTATAAAGTAGCATTAGTTCAAGATGAGCTAGATTTAAGCAGTACAAGATTTGCTATCCAGAGTAAGAAACAGGATATTAGTGTTTGTGTTACTTAGCTATATTAGGTGTAGCTGTGAATCAAATAATTTTATCCTGGCGGCTTCAAAACCTAAAATGTTCATCTGTTGGTCCCTCTTCCTTTATTTCATTGAGCTGGTTAAGTAACAATAACCAAAGCTGTATGTTTAGTTTTCATAAAGATTCCAGTGAAATAAATGCATTATAGATACATAGTGGCTGAGCTAATGCATTTTTCTATCTGACATATTATTCACCATTGGGGGATATACGTGTTGTGCTGGTTTTCATTATTCAGTTACATTCCATACAGACTGATTTCCACAGAACCTCTTAAGTCTTTTATATATATTTGCTGACAACCCCATATTGTTAGAATTCTTTAATCAAAAAAATTGACCTCAAATACTGTAATGACAGTTCAGAGGTAGAGGTGCTTCCAACCTACTTTTCCTATCAGAAATGTTGGCAGCACATATGATGGCTGAAAAACAACATTACTGATTGCAATGTAGACATCATGGGGTTTTTTTTGGTTTAGCTTACATAAAATTATTTTACCAAGTGCTTTTTGTTTACCCATGTCATTTGCAAAACTTACAAAATTATTGGAGAGAGAAGTCCACCTCTTAATTCACTAGTTTAAAAGAACAAGCTTGAGAAAGTAGTGCACGCAGTAACCAGTAGTTAAACACTTCATGAGAGAGAGCAAATTCTTTGGTGGGTGGTACTAACCTTTTACAACTGTTGAAGATTTTTGAAAGCACTTTTGCAAAAGTGGTATAGCAATTGTGATATAGAAAATAATCTAAAGATCATTGATAGACTAAGAGCAGATACTGTTTTTTAGGAAAATATGAGGCTTCTTAGATAACGAGAAGCTATGACAGAGAAGGAATATCACCACACTGATTAATTTTAAGGCAAGTTAGAATTAGAAAGCTCTTTGAATAAGGCCTTTAAAAAGAAGGATCTCTTGGTTAATTTCTGTTAAACTGAATTAATATGGTTCTTTCAAAACAGCAGTATATCATTTAATGGGTATTGTGAAAATTATGAGCATTCTTATTTTACTAATTTTTTTAGTAGAAAATTTAATGGGATCCCCATTTGGAAGTGATTGAAAATCCACTTGAAAATGGGCAAACAAATAAGTATTCAGTCTTTGCTCAAAAAGGACAAAGGGAAAGCCTTTCCCCAGAAAACTGGTCATAGCTTCATTAATATAAATACTTAACTAGAAACAATCAAGGCATTTGGTTCCTGAATTTGTAGTTTGTAAGAGGGCATCTTCTTGTAACATTGATATTGCTCCCCAAATACTGCAGCAAAGTATCTGACTAAGGTATCCAAAGGGCAAAAAAGCCACATTGTTCACAGGTGCCAAAGAATGTGTTTACAGCCAACTTGTTAGAAAGTAATTAAATTAACCTTGCTTGCAATCATTTTCAGTTCGGGAGGTAATACATGTGAAACTTCTTGAGGTTTAAATATTGAAGCATAAAACCATAAATATGCATGCAATGGTAGAATTAATGACGTCTGGCCCAGGTCAGGAGATAGGGCCCATGTTACTAACTGTATTTGTGGCTTCCCAAGAGGGTGAGCTGGCTCTGGGTTTAAGTTGGTGTTTTTGGAAACTAAGAGTTACGTACGGCAGTTTCTCCAAAGACTAACACAAACATGGGCACTAGTGTTTTCCTGTTGCATTTAAGGTATATCCTGTCACATTTTTCTAGGTCCTGTAATAACAAGTGGAATTTCTGATTTTGTTTTCCTGCACTTGTAGGCTTTGATAAATGTTACATATTTTTCTGCTGTCCATGTCCAATTTCATCAATATTACAAGTGCTCCCTTGTGGTAGGCGGAACAGTGGCAATAAAGTGAAATTTCCACAGCTTTTACCCATTGAAATTCTCAGTGGGCAAGATTCTTATAAACTTCACTTTTCCTTCTCTGTAATAAATTTAATAGCTTCATTCAGGAATAAAGTTCAATGTGCTTTCTCATTTTTAAAATGTAGATAGTAAAACAAGCTTTGTTTTCCTTTCAATTCTTTAAGAACTTTTAACTTTTTCATATTCTTTTACCATGAGTGTTAGCAAATGTACTTGTCTCCAGAATTGTTCCGATGTCCCATTGTGACTCTGCATTTGTAAGTGGGGGAGTTAACTGAGGTAAATTTCAGACATCCCCAAGATTTTTGAAACTGGTATAATTTAGGTCAGCTTAAGGCTGTTTGGAATATCTTATTTTATGCACAGGAATTGCTAATGTCCACTTTCAATGGACCAGCTACATTGGCTATGTGCCACTGGGCATACTTTTCATTTTAAGCCTTTCCTCCCAGCCATTTATACAGTCTTTCAGGCATCTGTGTGCTGCAGAAGCAATGAAAAACAACCTTATCAAAACCAAAGATCTGGTCTTTAGTCCCAGAGTTCATTATAATAGTTTAGACCTTGGGTTGTGTGCTTCTTGTTATTTTGGTGTCCTCTATTACAAAGAATTACTGTATTGTCTTCTTCCTTACACAATGCATCATTTGGGCTCAGCAGTCACTAGCAGAGTTCTACTTCATTCTTCATGACTGATTATTTGTCTTATTAAATTCTTCCCTAACAAAGAAAAGTCTTCAAATACTGGAATTGAAAGAGATAGAGGAGTGTTCACACTTTTAAGAAGACATACCACCAGTTCTAGCCTCTATTTATATTACCGTTTCTGTTGTTATTACGCTCTTTCAGTGAGAAATAAACAAACAGTAGGAGGAATATTAAATAAGGGGTTTAGGCAAATTAGGTTAGATGAAGAAACAATAAAAAAGATTCAACACAATTCAAATGAAACAGCAGGGTTCTAAATGATACTGTACATCTATAAAACTGTGTATGTGGCTTCACGGTTACTTGGTAGGCCAACTGTTTTCATTTTACGTACCATAAAATTATTGTAACTGCATTTCTACTTAAGCAAGGGTGGGGACACTTTAAAATGGAACAGGCTGTGTACTGTTTTCTTAATCATAGGAGCCCTAGAATAATTATCAAACAGTGTTTTCCACAGAGTTGATCTATAATTCATCTGAGGAAGAAAACATCTTTCCAATAAAAGATTTTTTTGTCCTCAATTTTTCAAGGGTTTCTTTTTATTATTGTCATTAACCCAATTATCAAATTTCACAACTTCTTCATTTCTCATCTATACTTTTTTCATATGCTTGTAGCTGGAGGGAAAAAAACATAGGTGGAGACATTCAGTAAAAAGTTTTTTACAAGGGTTGCAGTTTTTCTAAGTTACAGCCAAGAGCATTTAATTGAGGGAAGGCTTTTGGAGGTTGGCTTGTATTTTTTGACAGTTTGTAATATTTTCAACTCCATAACTCAAGAGTCATGAGACCGCATTAAAATTCCTGAGATATAGAAAGCAGTCAAATTTGAATTATCTGTGAATAGATTACCTGGGTTGTTGAGCCCATCTGCTGCCCACACCACTGGATGCAGCCCCTTACCGCAGAATACAAGACACAAAATAAATACAGCTCCTAACAGGTTCTCTTTTCTCACTGCAATTTAATGCCATTCCTTCGTTCCACAGATAGCTATTTACAAGTAAAAGTAAGCAAACTACTTCAAAAGTGAATGTATTAAATGTGTTCTTTTAGGGTACTTTACATATGTTTTTGTTTTATTTAAGTAACCACACCCCTGTGGCACCCTGGATAATTGGGAGTTGATTGTAACACATTTGGGGTTGAGTTTTAGGCTTTCATTTTGCTTAAATGGTGGTGGTATTTTTTTTTTTTTGTACTGTTTCTTCTTCTTCTTCTTCTTTTATTTTTTCCCACATCTATGACATTATTTTAATTTGCTTTGTTATTCAGTGAAAGTTCACATTCTTGTGTAACTCCTCCAACTGAGATTGTGAGTATAGCCCTCAACATGACACCTTCAATAAAAGATCCAAAAGCTGACCACTCCACACATTTCTGTGAGAAGACATCTTCCATGTTGCCAGCAGTAACGCACAGGTGTAACATAGCTTGCGTGGGTGTAACCCTCCTTGACTTTGGTGGTTACAGGCTAAGCAGCAGGTCTCAGCTCCAGCAGAGGGCCATTCTTTGGCCACAAATGAATGAATGATAGAAGTAGGACTGAAACCAGTTTTCTGTGAAACCTTTTCTATTTTGAATGAAGAAATACATGTTATAAGCCTTCATTAGAGTTTGATCAGCAGCTGCTTCCGGAAGCAATTCATTGAAAGCTGCTGAACCTGTACACTGTCTTTGAAGTATTTAGCAATTTTATTTTTGCCTTTGATTTTTATTTTTTGTTTGTATTAGAAACGAGGGGCTGAGTTCAAACATAGTTATGCTGAGTTTATAGTAGTCTCAAGTGATATTTCTTACATGATTTTCAATTATTAACTTGCAAGGAAGAAGACCTAGTTGAATCAGATTCAATTTTCAGCTTGTTTCTCTTAAAGGTATGATGATTTTTCAGAAAGAGCTGAAATATATTCCAGAGCCCCAAATGGAGCTTCTGAGTAGTCCTGTTTCTGTTTTATTTGGAAAGCCAGCATGTATGGGCCTGTCATAACTCATAAAATGATGTTTGAATAGTATTTTTATTTTGTTTTAAAAATTGAGTTAAAATATCTTTGTTAGATAAAGGTAAAAATTATTTTTGTTACACTGATACCTGGATTTTCTTACCCCAGGGATGCAAAATAGTTTTATTTAATCCTATGACTGATGTTATGCAAGTCCTCAGCCTAGTTAAGTTTTTCATGTTGAAGCACCTAATTGCCCTGGTTAGGAAAAAGTGAAAAGTTGCATACTTCTGTTTCCCTGTCTTCCCAGTTTCTGTTGAAGTCAATTTGTCAACTGATTCTTCTTTCTCTGTGTGTATATATATAGGAGCAATCAAAACTATTTTGACTTTTCTTACAAACTGAACTTTGTGTTGACTTTATGAGGTGGTATCCAAAAGCAGCACCCTTTACTTGTGTACATAGATCTTGGAAGTGGCACAAGCCATGCAATCAGTTTGAGCTTAGGTATTCTGTTGGGTTGACATCCTCTGAAGATACAGAAATATGTATATGGTCTCTTTTAGCCATCAGCTAAAACATGGCATTTGTCAGTCTGACAAATTGTGTGCTGCACATGATGGAATTAGTGAGGCATGTCACCTCATTGTCACATGCAGTCCAAAAGAAATTCTAACTCTGAAAAGCTTTGGATGAAGAGTCTCTACCTATTTCCTCATCATTTGGGAGTATAACCAGTATGATTATCTGTGCTGATGCTGGTATTGAGTATATCAAGTATGCTGGGCTAACCAGATGTTAGAGCTTTCGCAAAACATCTGGATGAATGAAAATGACAAGCTGATGACTAAATCCTGCCCAAATAGTGTTCATATAAAATCCGTAGTACCCCATTCCAACTCCACAACAAATTCTGAGGAGAAAGCCCATGGATACCTCTCAGTTCCCCAACCTATGTTTGTGGGACAGAAGCTGTTACAAATACAACACACAAAATCTTGTATCTAGTTTCTGCAGTGGAAAACTGCAGAACTGGAGCACTGGTTCTTAACCATAAAATAAATTTTAAAAGCTTTCCTGAGTGGCAAGCAAATAAATATGTTGTAGATACAGAAAAGAAAGAGGATATCTACCCCAGCTTCTTTGGGGTATTAAAGGGAGTATATCTTGAAAAAGGGGTGTTTAGACAAAGTCTAGTCCCTGCAGTAATTGCTTCACCTTGCGTCCTCACATCGTTAATTGAAATGCTTGTCCTGTCTTTCATGTGTGTATCTCAGAACTCTCCAGACCAGCAACTCTGACTGACCGGACAGATCAGCAACATACAGGTAGCTAACTAGGACTGTAACTAAAAAAAACACTTGGTTAAGTTTCACAGAATTTATTAAAAAAAAAAAAAAAAAGAAAAAAATTCATAGAAAGTGAAAAAAAAAAAATCAAGCTCTTTTACCCATATCTTAAAAAGAACCCAACACTGTATGCCTAGATGCTGTTTGAGACTATAAATAGAAGTCTTTAAAGATGCATGGATTAACTACACAGTAAGCAGCAGAATTTATTTTATTTTTTATGAAGGTGCCTAAATTAATCTTGCTCTTATAATAAGCAACTTCATAGGGTTGTTTGTTTTTTTTTTTTCTGATTTTGGAAGTTATTTGCTGCTTACTTCACATCATGTTCCACTTTTCAAATGCAATACTACTATAAACGAATGGCAATTATAATCCCCAGGCCTCAAAGCCCAGCACACATGGTTCTGTGAACACATGATTTGAAATGAGTGGAACTTTCTCGATGTATTTGTAGGTTAGGGTGTATGGAGGATATATGTTTTATGAAGATGATAAAATCTGCTTAAAGGCCAGGTGTTGCCCATCTATTTTGCATTGGTAAATCCTCTGTGCCTAATATATGGAGTTTTTCTAACTCCTCTGAGACTATGTAGATTCTTGGAACTTCTCAGCTTTCACTCCATGGGTGCTGAGATAACTCTGAGCACTTCCAGAAATCAAATATTGTGTGTTCAGTTAAGCTCATTTTCCTGTAGCATGACCTCTGAAGATCTGAACTTCTGTGAATACCCTTACACAAGCAAAGCCGATTCTTACCAATATTTTACAGTAGTTTTTTTCTCCCCATTCTTCAGCCTAGTGCTAACCATGGAGCTAATTTATGCTGAGATAATAAAAACATTTTGTTTCAAAAAGAAAACAATAATTGTCCTAACTATAGCACATCTGCCCAACTGTAATTCTGTTTCATCTTTACTTGCCTCTTTCTGTATAAGGGAAGCTACAGTAGTTTTTTGTTATTACAACATGTATGAATTGACTAGTGTATGTCTGGAAACACCGTTTGCAAACACTAATAAAATTATTTAATTTCATCAATATTAGCACAAATACCTGCCTGCATATAGGACTAAATGAAGACAGTCTACACTCCGTACGATACTTGCTAACTGCAGTTACTGGGCTATCCCTAATTTCCTAATTCCTGTTCCTAAGCCCTCTTCCTAAATTAGCTAAGCCTGGCTCTGATACAGTGAAGTGAATTGTATAAAATATTACACTTCTATATAAGCATTTATTTAAATCATCCCTGTGAACTTTATCCTGATTTGTGCAGGAAAATCTTTCTGCATTGCCTTTACGGTCTACTCTTAATCATTTTATGACTTTATATGTTACAGATAATATTCAGGTAACAACATCTGTAAACACATACTGCTTGTTGATCTTACATGCCTGAAAAAGAAAAAGCAGAGGTTAATATGTTGATGTAGTAGAGCAGCTCTGCTTCTGCCTCTCAAAAAAGCCACTTTCATAATCATGAAGGACTAACATATGCTGAACTACCTTAGTTTAGCACCGTGTGTGTGTGCCTGCATGAAGATACGGTCAGTTCATGGTCACACAGCATTTCCCCTTTGCCTTTCTGAGTTTATGGAATGGAGCTGCATGGCGATATGGATGGCAGAAAATGTCTTTAGAGCCTCGCTCTGTTTGCTGAGAAATTCAGAAAGTGAGTAGTGAAGGAGGCTGTGAATGCCAGAAAGAGAAATAACGGGATATGTTTAAGACAACTGAAGAACTTGCTTCCGTATCTATCTCTGCTGGAGAGATCCTATTTTTTTATCCTAAGGAGGTCACCTTACTCAGACTTTTCATAGGAGTTCACTGGCTGTGTGGCCTTCATTTTCTGAGTGCTTGATTTGAGGCTGTACTATAGTGTTAAGTAAGTGCTGAACACACAGAGCTGCAAATGAAAGCAATCAGTGCTGTGCTTTGAGCATATAAAGTGCTATATATTGCTATGTACTTGGAAAAAATTGGGTCCCATCTGTATCAAACTGGAATCTCCAAGTTAGTAGATATTTTTTAACCTCAATTTCTCTATACCTTCCCCTTCTGAAATTGCAGAAATGCCTACTCCTCTCTTAGGACATAATGAAGATAAATTTATTAGTGTTTGTGCAGCAATAAAAAAATGACTAATTTGGCTTTCAGAATGGGTTGAAGAGATGTAGTAAATAAAACATGTGGCCATATGTTAAATAGTGAGAAGAAGACAAAATCTTAAATAGCTTTTCACTAAATAAGTATAAATAATTTTGTGTGGTGAACAGGGCAAGAAGCGTTGCCATAAGGTAGATCTTGGTCAGGAACTTAAAAGATTGTGTCACAAATGAAGTGCCTTGAAGTCTTTTCCAAGATTTTAGAGTAACTTACTTTTGTGATATTATTGTATTTTACTCCTGTGATACAATTAATGGGTCTAAAAGCACAGGTTTGGGTTTTGTTTTTTTTTTTTCCCCCCCCATCTATAATCCCATAGTTATTTTTCAGAGAGTTAAACTGGAAAATAAAATTACCATGTAGCACTATACTGAAAGTCATATGAAACATCAGTGGGTTTGGATTTGCTACACAAACCCCTTTTACTAGAGCTAATGAATCAGCTGAGAGTAACAGAAGGTTTTGGTTCTCATTGTGGACAAGCACTGGTGAAGGGTAATGCAATAAACCAGAAGAAGAATTATAAGACTGAAAAATCAGTGATTTATTTTCTGGCTGTGGGGACACCATGTTTTACTCACATTAATTTCCAATCTCTTTGCCTGGTAATCACTATCCTCACCTATCATTTTCTCTCCACATCCTACCCTCCCACTCTTTTTATACATAATTTTTCCCATCCTGCCAGTGATCTCTATTTTTCTAGCCTACTTCTGCTGCTCATTCTTCAGACATCCCTCCTGTATTTCTAGGTAGATCCTAGCTCCCTTCCCTATCTGTCCATGCATGCTTCCATCCCTGCTGACTGCCAGCTTTAATATTCCTGCAGAAGCCTCTCAGCATGTCTCAATATCTTTGCATCATTTGCTTACTAGATTCCAGTGGTCTGCACTTTTGGTCCCCTCCAGCTCTATCTCCTGAAGTCCAGTTCAGTGCTGGAATTTGGTACACTGCTGATTCTACTCCTAGTCTCCTGCATTCTACCTATTTTTCATTTGATCCTAATTACCACCTCAATTTCTCCTCCCTTCCCCATCTCCTGGTCTTTCATGCTCTTTTCCTTGGACCACATTCTGCTTACTTCTCCCCAGTTCTTTCTCTAACCCCCAAAACCTCTCTTCCATACTTCTTTTTCTCCTACCAGGGGGAATATGCTGCTCCTGCTCTCCTACAGCAATCCCCAGTGCACTGTACAATGACAGACAGCAGCAGAAGAATAATAATAAGAAGGGAAGTTCAGTTTCAGCAGAGTAAGGATGCTATAGTTGCAGTTGGGTTGTACAGGGATGCTGCCAGGAGAATTTTTATTTTCGAAGCCATATTTAAGCTGCAGTTCCTCTATGAGGATGGCATGTGCATTGTTTAGTACACACAGGAACTGGGTGAAGAGGTTTGTGGAGGCTCGGTGGGATGTGACTGAATATGCACTTTGGTGAGCTCTCAGCACTGTGGGAAGTGTGAGTGTGTTCAGTGATTATGGATTCCTAAGAGAATTTCAGCTCTTCAGTACAAGTGGCTTTTGTGAGGATGGGTAAGTAGAATCTTTCAGAGCTATATTGCTTGGCTTAATTTGGGCAGTTTTATCCAATGTGGCACATGATAGACACCATCCTGTCTGCCAAATTTTGGGTTCCAGTTTAAAATCACTGGAACAGTAAAGACTTCCAAAGCATATATATAACTATAAAAATCTGTATGTCCTAATCATGTTCCTAGAAGTAGCTGAATCATTTTGATTGTAATTTAAAAAAATGCATAGGATATGTAGCAGCAGATACTCAGCTGAGCTGGTTTCAGCCCAAGCAGCTAAAAGTTTACTGAAGTTATAAGCAAATGAAAAGACAGATGTATGGTGGGAAGTCTACATTAAGCTTAGAAATGTGTGGCCCTATCAACTTGTCTGAAGTCATTAAGAACAAATTTTAAGTTCAGGTCTTGTTCAGAAGCTTTCTATGAAATATTTTCAGTGCTATCAACAGAGCCACCTCACAAGGCATTTCAGGGTCTTAGCTAAATTGGCACTGCAGATTTGTGCTCATTAGGCAGTTGTGAGCAGGGAGTCTATAGGCAAGAGATGTCCTTTGCTTTTGCCAAGTTAGAAGTATATTGCTAACGATGAAAATTAACGTGGGCGGCTGTTATTTAAACTATGTATGGGAGAAAGAGCATTCAGATTAGACAATCATGTAGCAAAGGTAAAGGTAGTGCAGTATACTGAACAGTGGAAATTAAAGAACTTTAATGAAGGAAAGAGGAAATGAAAGATGGAGGAAAACATCTTGTATGTCACATTGGTTTAGTAAAAATCAAAACGAATACAAAAAAATCCACCCATGCCATTTGGTTGCTGTGGTATAAGAAGCTTTACAGCAACACTGTGTGACCTGAAATCCTTGACTTGGCACTGGGAGAACCCCTAGATATAACGGGCATTTTTGAATTCAGAAACATCTTTGTACACACTCTATTTCAGTATTTATGAGTCACCCATTATTGTGCTAAGAAGAAATTGATAGTGCTCATCTTCAGAGCATGCCATGCAAGTGTCTCCAACAAACGTGGTAGTGGACTTGACTTTCAAGCCTCTGAGTAATGAATAGGATAGCATAATTCCTGACCTCAAACAATGCAGCAAGAAAAGACTAGCTTTACGTATTAAAGCACAGCAATGAAATTGGAAGGAACCTTTAGGCTATTGTGGATGAAGGGGACAAAGATGTGTCATGCTATGGCTGTGAATCCCAAACACACTCAAATACTATCATATGAGTCAGGAGCATTCCACAAAACAGCATAATACTTGAGTAATAACACAGAAGTGTGTTATGTACTGCTGTCTTATATTACTTTTGCTAGTTTTGATGAACAGAATTTTATCCTTTCCTTCTGTCTCAATAACTGAGTTTGATCACGTGTCAGTATACTATATTTTGCATGGTATAGCTACAGTTAAGTCTGGAAACCCATTTTTAACAGGAGATTTTTGGAGGGATTTGCAGTGGAAGTCTTGGTGAAGATTCTTATATGTCACTCAACCATTATGATCTGGGTTGGAGGGAAAGTTAAACGCAGTTGTGTTGTCTTTCAAAAAACTCAAAGACCTTATCATGTATGCCTATGTTAAAGCCAAACTTTTGAACTCTAAAGATTTAAGTGATATTTGTAAGAGAGAAGTTTTTTAAAAAATCCATGGACTGCTATAAATGCTATGGAATATTTGTGAGGTAACTGTGGAAAATGAACAAAGAAGCAAACAGACAAACAAACCAACCAACCCAAACAAATAATCCTGTAAATATTATTTTTAAAAAATTCAGAAAGTATTCATGTTCAGGGAAAATTTTATTCACTGTAAAAAGATCACCTATTTCTGCCTGTGACACTTAACATCAAGAAAGGGGAATATTTAAACTGGAGGGCTGTAGTTAGCTACATGACAAGACATGGTACAAGAATTTATTCAGGTCAGAAAAAAGTATCCTTAAAAGTGGAAATAAAGCCAAAGTGATGTTAATAAAACTGAACATAGAGGTTGGCTAAGAGGAGTAAGTATGTGAAGGTACCTAGAAAAGCTAAACAGGGATTGTTAAAGTATCTCAGAAGGAGAACGCCTGCAGAGGAGTCATTAGGTCTGCTAGACCACCAGAGGATAAAGAGCCAATCCAAAATGATCAGGAGATGGCAAAGAAAATAAATTCTTTTACTTTAGTATTCTCAAAAGACAAAGGAGAAATATATGCACTAACAGAATTCTTTACAGATAATTTCAGGGACATACTGTTCGTGAGCCAAAAAGAGGTGAATAATTCAGAAAGATAGTCTGTAACGTACATGAGAAGGATTATACGGTGTATTTCAGAGAGAAACCCAAAAACTGAGTAACTAATAAAATATGTCATTTAAATGACATTTTAAATGAGCTGTTAATTAACATCATGGATTTCTTTGTAAATACACTCTAAAGGATTATTCTGGAAACTGAATGGGAGAGCCAACCTCCCCATTTACATGACGTATTGGAAACTCAGCTCTAGTAGGAGGTAGGAAAAAGTGCAAGAAATCAGGGACAGTAGAATCATTTGTATATGAAGGGATGTTGAGAACACAGATTGAAGAGCAACACAGAAAAGTAGAGCAAGGATGAACAAGAGATATAGAAACCAAGGTGAATGATACTGAAAAATACAGTAGTTTTTTTTTCCCACAGGCTAGAAATGAGCACCCAGTAAACTGGTGAAGGTCGTGAGGAAACTGTCACTGACTTTCTGAGCTTAGGGTCAGGCTCTTAGGCTTAGATTCACCCACCTAGCTTCCAGCATTTAGCTGCAGTGCCAAGGTGAAAAGTCTTCACTCCAAATGTTTAACTTCACTCTAAAATGCCTCTGTAGTCAGAAAGGAATTAGACAATTCAGCCTGTGTAAAGTCTGAATTGTGCCCTGAAGATACCTGTCCTTCCCTCCATAGGGAGGAAGCTTAGAGTATTGCCTGAAATTAAGCAGGGTGTACCCAACATGCTGAATAAGAATTAACAATGAGCTTTAATTTTCTTTTCTAAGTAACCTTGATAGAAATATATTAGTCTTCAAGTCAGACTATGCTACTGCTCCTCACGCCTTATGCTGCTGGGGGAAACAGCAGTTTCCATGAACCCTAATGGCAGCCAAAAGGAAAGTCCCGATCAGTTGGAAAAGTTAGACTATTCTCAGTATAGATTCATGCTTCAATGCCTTTTTAGAAACGGCCAAGTAAGAAAAGTATCCCTTTTTGCCTAATAAACGATTAACTGTACATCTCCAATCACATCTGGAAAACATTGTTGAGTTTCATTCTGAATAGCTGACATTCTCTGTTAATGGTTTTGTCAGCATACGCTTCTTTTGCCTCTTGCAAAATATGTGATAAAATATTAATGTAAAAATAAAGAAATAAAAATACAAAAAACATTTTCCAGTTTTCTGATAAATTAGTATGACTCAGCATAAGCTTTCCAATGTTTTTTTTTCCACATTTTACACCATTATCTGAGTAAAACACACTTCTCCTGATTTACTCTGAGACTATGGAAGTGAGGCTAGAAAGCACTCAATTCTAGCCAGCAATGAGAGGAAGGTAGAGCTTGCTCAGCAGCCAGAGTGGAAAGGACACCCCACCCGTCTCAACTTCTGGGGACAGCATTTCTTTTCCTTCTCCAGCAGTTGGAAGTAGTCTGATGTTGAAGAAAAAAAAAAAAAAAGTAGAAAATAATAGATTAGGAAATAATAAAGTGCTGGGCAGATTAGTTGGATGAATCTTTGCTACGTTCAGAAGCGGAGAAGCATAAAGAAGTAGGGTAGATGAGAGCTGCCTCTCTGGCAGCCAGAGGAGTGAGGCCGAGTGTGGCAAGTGAGGAATAATGGCTACTGGGTGGAGTGGATGGATAAAGTGGGTGTGATTTGTGACACTCCTTGGGAAGGAGCCACCATGGAGTGTTCTATTCAGCCAGCTTTGCAGTCATCTTCCTCTGACACAGTAATGCATTTCAACCAGAAGAAAATAAGCATTAGGGCGCTATAAAAATTCAAATGTTGCACCACAAAACATAATGGTACAATTTGATACTAACTGCCAGTTAGCAATTTCTGGTCAATATGATGATCATCACTTAATTATAGGCTTGTTTGCAGGAAGTTCAGCCTTTAACAGCTATAGTTTTAAATATAACACAGTGATTAGAATCAGTTATTAACAGGTTGGTGCCGTTATTCCCTTTGAGTCCCTAAATGACTAATTAGAAATCCTGTTTGAAGATGAAATATGACCACTAGAAGATGCAGTCAAGATCCTGAGTAAGTCAAGCATCCCATTCCTCACTTATGCTCTATAAGACCAGCCAGAAAATAGAACAAATACTTTCTGGAATATTTGTGTGAATAAATGCCATTCCGGAAGTCAGTATGAATTTATGATCTAAAGAGTGTAACTAGGATGATGCAGAAGTAAATCCATAAGCCCCGTTTTTAGTTATTTTTTTTCCTTCTCTTGCATATTCTGTGGGGTTTTCTTTATTTTCTTTTGTTAGCTGTTTCTCCCTTCCCTCCATTATCTGTTGGCTGTCCATCTCTCCAATCTACCCTTCTGTTATCCTTTGCTAGTGTTTACGTTCTCATCCTGACAGTTAATCTCAATAAGCCACCCACTCTACCAGTTGAACCTGGGATACACCTGTACTGAACACTTAGGGGTACCTTTGATTCAGCTATTTTTTGAACATATTGAATAGCAAACCCCACTTATTTTTTTAAATCTTTGTCTCATTTCCTATTTATTTACTTACTACTTTAGTCAATTGATTTATTCTTTTCCCATCCATCCGGCCCTCAGCCACAAACACTTTCTTAATCTTGCTTTCTCTCTCATAACCACAATTACTCACCCACAACTAGTACATCATCTTTATTTAGGAAATTACTTGCAATTTGGAGAGGGCAAAAGGGATACCAACAGCAACAACAACAAGAAAATCCAGGACCAAAGCAGGAACTACTGGCTGTTGATTGATAGTAACATAAAAAACCCAAACAAACACAGTCAAGCCTTAAAAATAATACTAGACTTAGAAGACAGACCCCCAGTGCTGTTCATCAGCAAGGAAACTTCTCTGACAAAAGAGAAGGAATGGTGATTGTTACGCATCCATGGTTTTCACAATGCATTTAAATTAATGGAGAGAAGATTGTTTCAACTCAGTCATGTCTTAACTATTCAGTATTTTATTTCAAAAATATTATTTGTTTCTTTATACCTTCCTTGTCCATGGTAGGTCCGTTTGCTCCTTTATTTGCATATCAGTTAGTCAGTCTTTTCTCATCGGTGTATGAATATTCATCTAATTTTGCTGCTGGTATCTGCTATTCAACTTTGGCTGAGGCCTGGATTTTGCAATTGAAATCATCACACATCTTGGCTTCATTGGGATGGGGAAGGTCATAAGTGTCTTCATTGATAACATTGGTATAGAATTGGGGCCTGAGAGCGTAGGTCATACTGAAGTGTATGATATAGAATATACATTATACAATATCAGCTGATTAACATTACCTCTGAAGCTTAACTTTCCCATTTTTCCTTATTGAACAGTTTGACTGCTAACCTTATTTATGTGTTTAATTCTAAATAAATCAGTTGTGAGGAAAAAGGTTGATAATGGCTAAACATCCAACATCAAATGAAATTTTCAGCATTTGGACAAAATAAAACCATGTGTGAATAAAATATCATATTGCAATAGTGAGTGTTATTAAAGCCATTAAAGTTTGAATCCTATTAATTCTCAAAGCTGACATTTGTAAATGGCAATAGACAGGACTCTTGTAAATTTAAACAGAGCATTGGGACTTGTTCTAGAATCTGTAGCACCATCATACTGTATTTTTTTGATATATAATAATTCGTAATTTTGTATCTTCGAGCAGGAAACATCACATTTGTATAACCAAATAGTATCCTTGATAGCATGTTAAATAAGAACAAAAACGTTACTAAATAGAGCTATTTGTAGCATCTTGGCATAGGTAAGCAGTGTCTTTGATAGCACACTTTGTTACATATCCTCAGTATCTGTTCTAACGAATGGTCTTAAGGATTTCTCTTGCAAATTTCCTAGCCGCTTTTAAGTTCAAGCTGTTGTGTTTCCATCTTGTCCCTTTGATAAATGTCGTGACAGCATGAATCTTAGCCTTTCTGTAATTTTGAAGGAAAATAGGCGAAGTTGTATTATCATTTCTGTCTATGAAATTTATTTCTGAAGTGAATGCCATACATATTTCTGAAATGAATGCCAAATGTATTTTCTAGAAGTGAGTGCCATTGAAAGCCAAGGCAGGCAATTTATACCATGCATAATAATGATATTAATTTTTATGGTGCGTATAAGTTACATTTTGATTAGTTTTTTGCATGATTAAAAATTTGCAAAGCCTTTATGGCCCCCAGGAGCCTACCTGTAATAAACAGCTCTCACCTTCCAAACCATAAAACAGGTCTGCAGTACTTGAACATTAGAGCTAATTGCCTTGCTACATCAAAGGGAGCACCACAAGACTGAGAAAAATCACAGAAGGGGGGGTGGGAGTGGGGAGCGGGGGGCAGTTTCACCTCTAAAGGTTATGTGTTTGTGGCTTGGTGGAGCCCTGTAAAGTTATGGCCTCAGAACTGCTGTTTGCGATTAAGTTGATGGGGAAAGTCTATCCCGCAATCTCTCCCTGCTGCTGACACAGAGTCTTTGTTCACATTCAGATTTCTCAAACTGTTGCCAGGGTCAGGCTGAGGTCAGACACCACGATGATGTATAGGAGAACATGTCTGGGAATTTCTCTCACACTTAAAACACATACCAGAAAAACAGGAGAGCACCCTGCAAAAATTGTCTGATGAGACCCAGATGATACTGTAGCTTTTCTTTTAGTACCTTCATAATTTTCTTTCTCTTTGCCTGACACACACACAATGTTTTATTAATGTGTGCCACGATAGCCCTTACAATTTTATGTCCCCTCAAGATAAGGACACTCAGTAGCACTTTGACACTTCATTTTCCAGCCCAGGGGGATTGGGCCAGTAAATCTAGTAAAAGAAGCAATGCGTCCGTTCCCAAGGATGAGTTGAAAAGGGATTGCCATCGGCTCCGTGAGGCCACGGGGCCTGACACTGGATACGAGCCTCATGTGTGCGCGCTCGGCATTAACACAGCCCGAGCCGGGCATGATCACAGGCTCGCAGCATCCCGAACCGCGCTCCCCCGCCACCCGGACAAACACAGCCCCGCTTCCAGCTGCGACAGGGATGCCTACCATGTTTGATTAGCTATCATCGCGGGAGGGGGCGGGGGACCACAGCGGGGACAGCGCTGAAACAGCGCGAGGGGGGGTTTCCATTCTGATGGAAATTTTTTGGTTTTATATGCAATTATTGTTAAAAGAGGGGACCATCTTTCTCCCTGTATTGTTCCAAAAAGTGGACGCACACGCTTCGTCCTACCCTATTGTACGCCGATGTCAATGCAAAACACATCGACCTGTGGTTGAGATTTTTGTTTTGTTTTGGTTTGGTTTCCAAAATTGCAGCTGGGTTTTTCTCTTCTGATTTACAAAAGGTTTCGCAGAGAGTTGAGAATCGGATAGGTTTGCCACATCGATCTGAGGGTTGTTTGCCTAGGCATACAGTTTCAGTGCCTGGCTGGCAAGTAAGGCGCTAAGCAGCAATTTTTTTGTGCTCAGCTGCTACATATGACAGAGGATATTTCATTCGGCTGTCAGAATGTTATTAATAAAACATGGGGTGCGAAGAGGGCCACTATTTCCCCTTTCAATCACTATAGCATTTGCAATGAAAATTTTATGCAGTGTGTAATTTTCAGTTAATGCTTGACACTTAAAATGTCGGTAGCTGCATTTTGTATGGTTCCTGAAGGGTTAATTGTATCATGTTCCCTGCATAAAAGCTCTGCTTATCAAAAGTGAATAGAAGAGTGTATGCAAATGTGTGTCTGTGACCTTTTGCCTTTCCAGGGTTAATTTATATGGTCATTAAAGATTTTATGAAATTGAGCGGCCTGGTGCTTCGAATCCCATTTTACCTTCACCTCCTAATTTATATAATTCCTACCTGAACTGGGAAATACGATTTTTTTTTTTTTTTTTTTGGTATGTGCTGCAATGAAAACAGCGTGCTGTGCTGTAGGGAGATGCAAGTCTGGTTATCTGGAATTACTCAGATTGCTAAAAATTCATTAAAATGTGACATCAGCACAGTGAGAGACAAATGATCACAGGATGAAAAGGAACAGTGGGCCTTTCACGGATTAGTGCTACACAGCCCCAGCATAGAAGCTAACTGCATAAACAGATTAATCCACCAGTAGCAGCATAGCTAAGATTTACCGAATAATTAAATGGGCTTGAGTTACTGTGAAGATTTCCATGTAATCTAGCTGGTGTGAACACATAAGTGAGGTGTGGGTAAAGCTGCTTCCTCAGAAGCCATGTACCAAGGTGCATCATTTATCCCGAATGGCTCCCCCTGGAGACAAAATCTGAGACTTCTCCCGCAAAGCCAGAGGTTTTTATTTAATAGAGGACCTAATACCTAATACTTACTTACTGCAATTAGCGGGATACTGCTGCACTAATAGGATTTATATGTGAATTCCCCTCACCCTTTTTTTTTCTTTTTCTTTTTTTTTTTTTGGCTCCAAGATGCATTTTTACATGTGCTGGCTTTTGTTTTGGCCTGTGTGCTGTGTGTATGTGCATGCGTGTGCGTGTGTTTTAACACAAATCGTTTCTAGCCAAAGAATATGAAAGGACAGGCTTTAAATCTGTCACAGTGGTGGAAAGCGGGTACTCTGATAAAGACAGAGTCAGATTTTCTGGATAGATTTTGAAATATTACAAATTATTTGTAATTAAGTCCAACCTCTTCAACGTGCTGTTCTTTCCCTTTCCCTTTTCTTCCTCCCACTCCTTCTTTCCTCTATTTTGCCACCTTTTTGTGCTTTTCTTATTAAAGGACGTATTTTTCAAATGCTGCTAGATGGTCACTGAGTTTGTTTCCTAATATAATTTCTGTGCTTATCCACAGAAGAACAAGGTGAAGATACAGAAGGGTCTGCTAAAAGTACATCAGTGGCTGTTGCTGATGATAAAGACTCAAGTGAGAGAGACAATAGTGAAGGCAAAAAATCTTGTAAAGACTCTGGTAAGATGCTAGAATTTTGTCTTCCCCCTTTTTTAACTTATGAAATGCTCTTTCGTTTTAAACTGTCTGGACATTCCCACTACTATTCATTGCATGTGCATTTTGCATGTGATTTCTATCAGTAGCCTCCCATTGACCTATTTTTAATCATAACCATCTGACAGGATAGATGCGGATAAGTTGAAGAATATTACAGGACGACCAGCGAGATTATTTTTTAATCAAATCAGTTTGTGTGCTTGTAATTTTTTAAGCGCCTTTCATTAATCTTAGCTGTACTTGTGATTCCTCTGATGGCATATTAATTTTTCATAAGCATAGGATTAGGTACCACTTGAATTTTTTCTTCAATCAAGTTTTGCCCCCCTTTTAACCCAAAGAATGTGGGGTTTTTCGTTATTATTATTTTTTGTTCTTGGTCTCTGATCAGTTACTCCCAAGAATCTGGCCTCTTCCTGGGCATTTATTTGAGGCATTTTGAAAAAAATACACAAAATCCAGTGAAAAAGTTTACAGATGATTCAGCCTAAGAAAGAGGAAATATCATTGAAAACGGATTACGGGTTGGGTAATTTTGATCTCCTGGAATAGACAAAGCCCAGTAATGAAAGCTACTGTCTTTGAAAACAAACCCCCTATGTCATGACATTTACTTGTGCACAAACAAACCCAGGGCCAGCATCTGGTGTAGATACCCAAGGCTTTTTCTGTGTTTGATTTGGCAAATATGTGACTTCATCCATGCTTTTTATGTATGAGATGGAAATCTATGGTCACAATGAATATTACATTGGCTACTTTTGCTGCACGCTATACCTACTTACATTATGTTGGATTCACTGAAGCAGAAGAAGTGCTGAAACAGGTTGAAGCCTATTAGTTTCAGGTAGTCATATATCTTTCCCTTGTATGCCAATGACAGCAGCATACAAAGGAGGTTGTAGTCTCCATAAAGACGTACTGTTGTAGAGAAAATACCATTTTACGTATGAATCTCTTTACACCCAAATTCTCCCATACTGTAATTTGTTTTTTACATATTAAACATATCTGGTTGTATTTTTTAAAAAAAATATTATAGACGGCCCTTTCTATGCTGAATCAATTCAGAAGACTGACTTAAAGATTAAAGCTTCCTTTCAGTTTGCTTGTTGACGTGCTAAGGTCAGTACCCATCACTGTTTAGAACCTCAGCTCCTCTTCAGTCGTTTTATTTTTTGAGATCAAGAGACTGAAGAAAGGCCGATGATGACAAGAATGATGTTGAGCAAGATCCTGCATTGTGGTTTAAAGTATATATCCCCCTTGGCTGGCTCTCTGACTTGGCAAAAACTGTCTGCAGTGCAATAAAGCCATGCTCCCAAGCCAACATAGGTCCTCCTGTGCTGTCTCATCGGGGGCTGTCCTGGACACACACTGAGGGGGATGACAGCCACCTGCAGCATTCATTTCCCACCATACACTCTGCCTAGGGGACACTGTGAAATGCTATCAGGTAGTTAGGTATCAGCCCTTTCTTTTTCTTAGGCAGGTCCCTTTATAGTTGTTCAAGAAAGAATATGGTATTAAAGCTCCAGCAAAAAAAAAAAATAGGATGGAATCTAGAAAAAAATACTGAAGGGGAATTCTCAAAATTCCATTAGGATTAGCTGCTCATAAGGGCCAAGTTTAATTAGGACAAACCTATATCCAGATGCCTACTGGGTGCACTACAAAAAACCAGCATAATTGTTCTGCATTCCCGTGCCAGCAATTACACAAATAACTTTGCAGTAAGATTCATATAAAAACAAGGGCTGAAATACACGATTGCCTTTGTGCTTTGCAGAGGATAGTTTGTACTGTAAAATCCTAAATCTTTTAGAAACTTTTTATTTTCCTAATCTAAATTAATTCTGCATATATAACATTCAGACCATCAACTTAGTTTTCACTCAGCTGACAAGTATTTCTAATGACTGCATAACTGCTTATGTATAATTGAATGTTAATTTGGGCTTTCTCATGAATTGAGTGTTGCAAGTCTTGCCAAAGAAATCTCAGGAAAACCAATAAATTAATCACAATACTAACAAGTTAGACAGGAAAGTGGTGTGACCCCTCTTTAGCATAGAATCTATTAGACAAGAAAGGATTAACATGTATTTAGTAACAGTATGTTTGTGTAAGCTGTTGTGCTGTATTGCTTACCTTATCTCAAGGAGTAGAGCTTTCAAAATGAGACTTGGCAATATGCAAGTTATATTTGTTGAATATTCATTCAGAACAGAAAAGCCTACTAATGCCTCATCTATATTGTCATTTAAATCTAGTGCCACTTTAGATTAATTATAATCCAAATTACAGCTCTATGCAGTGCAAGAATTAATACGGAATTTATCCAGATTAATACATTTGCATTGAAAATGTAATATGTCTCTGCCATGGCTAAGGGGAGCACTTTTTAATAAGGTAGTAAACACGAGGAAGGATGGAAATTAACCTTCATTATTGCAATGAAAATTATCCTTTCATTCTACTCTAATTAGAAAGAATACTCTACCAGTAATTATAATTTTAGAATTATTTTGAGGCTGAATAACATCATCTGACATGTCAGAAGTCTTAAATTATACAGTCTTTATCAAACGCATAGATTCATAAACAAGAAAATAGTATTTTGATTTTGGCGTTTCCAGGATTTTTTTTTCATTAATATATGTATTTTATTAACTTTCTCCTTCTTGTTAGTCACACAAACATTTTTACTTTTATTTTAAGGTTTAAAAAAAATTGCAAAGGTGATGACATCTGAATTGCAGTGAATTGTGTAATTTTTATATTAGCAATCTTACACAAGTCAAATAATTCTGTAACTGACGGGCAATCACTGACTAGTCTATTTTGTGACATTTATAATTAAACGAAGTTTTGGAGCTAGAAGTATTGAAATTACATTATTATTCTAAAAAGAATGCTGCATATTCTATATTATAAAATGAATTACAGATGTCTTTCAGAATTAGGGGGAAAAAACAACAAATAACATGTCTCAGGAATGAAAAGTGTGTATTTAAAACTCAGATAACAACTGGATTTACACTTTTCCTACAGCTGTCTAGTAAGAATAGCATGCCAGTGGAACATCTAGCTATGACAACAGTGCCACATGGCATGTTCGGGTCCATAATCTTTTCTTTCCTCTCCCCCTCCTCCTTCAATACCCTTCCTATAAGACCATAACTTTATTCAGACTCCCTACAGGAAGCTCCTTAAAACAGTGAATTCAACACGGAAAGCAGAAAAATGATATAGCAAGACGAGGCACTGAGTTGTAATAGCTGGACCACTTGCTTGCTTAAGGAGCAAATCTCTGTTTTTGGCACGTATACTCTGGCTTCGGGGGGGTTTGGTCTTCACCACGCACAGGGGTGAGCGGTGTCCCCATGCCAGAGGGAAGAATCAACCCCTGGTTTTTTGCAAAGCTCACCATAAGTCGCAGACTCAGTTACTATACTATAGGCCAGATGTAACTTCGGTCGTTTAAGAAGTAACAGTGCTTGAGGTTGAATGAATCCAGAGCAACAACAACAACAAAAACAACAAAGCCTCTGTAAATTTCAACAGTTTATATAAATATCATAGGAAACATCGTAAAAAGCTGTGCTTTGTTATACATTTATTGACCCCAGCACAGTGTTTTATAACTCAACGTTTTTATTATATTAACCACAAAAGAAAATTTAACCAAAAAACCCTCTTGTTTTTATGGAAACAAGAACTATGTGTTTCATGATTATTATAGGCCCTTTGAAGTAATTAAGTTATTCCATCCTGTGGTGGAAGATGATGTGTAATATTAACCTTGTGTGTGCCCAGGCACACACAGGCACACACAGAGTGCACTCCAAGCTAAATTTCACTAGCAGTTAAATATCACTGCCAAGACACTGTTAAATGCATTTTGACAAGTGGATCTTGGAGCAGAATTTGAATCTTAATTTCTGTAACAACCTGTTGAGAACAATCTAGCATGATGAGGGGAAGAGAAGGCAGAATTGGTTTATTTTGATTTAAAATTCAACATCCTGTATAACAGCATCTGTTTAAACTAGCTGAGAATCTCGCTCCTTTGTCTTTGAAAAGGGACGTTTTAAAAGTGACTTATGATAAAGGTAAGAAACAAGTAGTCAACTGTTAGATGTTTTTGACCATTGGAAATGAAAAGGTTCATAATTTGGACCTATCCTAAAACCTGAGAAGCAACCTTTCTCTGTTAATATATTATGTTGCTTTTTTACTTCCTATAATTCTCACATAAAGACATTTAAATAATAACGGTGTATTGCCAAGTAAATACAGATAGGCCAGGGAGTGCTGTGAGTAATAAAATGATACCTTATGTGATTGCATCATGTAGATTTTACTTTTAGGCATCGCTAGTCCTTCAGGTCATCAGTACAGCTCTGACTGAGCAGTCTAAATGAGACCTCCAGGATCAGTTCCTGAGAATGTAAAAATTCAGTGGGGCTCCAGAAAGTGGCTTGTTCAGATATTAAACTGATGTTGACAAATTGGTCATTAAAAGTAGGGAAATATGGCAGGAATAAACTTTAATTTGAGCAAGAACATGCTAAAATTACTGATCTAAATTACACCAAAAGAAATAATTAGTAACTTAGGAATGAAAAACAATGTGTAGAGAAATCACCGTTAATTCAGAAGTCATAAAACATGTGGATTTGGGTTTTTTTTGTTTGTTTTTGTTTCTTTTTTTAAATGTCCTTCAGAAAATATCCCTGTATGATTCAATTTTCAATTGTTTAATATTGTACCATGAGGATTTGGTATTTACCTTGAAAACTGTTCTCTTATTTTACTTCTCTTTAACGTTGCTCTTGTAATACCAAATATTGCACGAAGTATTTATGAAAATAATAATAATACTAAAAAAATTTCTTGGTTTTGTCTACCGAAAAATACATGTATTTTCTTTGTTCATGTTTACATTGTTGACAAAACATCCATGACCTTATTTTAAAATTAATCCTAGGTTATTGTGCAATGAGGGGCAATTTGTTCATTTATATGAACCTTATGTGGATTGAAAAAAATCAAGATAAATCTTCATGCACAGCATACAATCAGATTACCCCTGGACTATATATTTACGTTGGGTCTGATAGCAATCAATGGTTTAGCTTCATTGCATTTCAAGATGTATTTGCACCCACTGTCCAGTGATAGTGTCCTCACCCTGGAAATAATTTAGTTGCAAATTGACTGGAAGATGGTGAAAATTGAAAGTTAAAATTAGAAATACTCATAATAAACAGCAGAAAAAAGGTCAGATGATGCCGCACTATGATGAGATTGGAATGGTTGGTAAATGAGGTTTTGTGTTTGTCGTGAGATGTATGTGACATGCCTACCCAATGCTCTTGTAATATCCAGCCTAGCAGAAGAGATTATCTGGCAAATTGACGCTGCAAAGAATTTTCTGATGGACTGGGAAATTAGAATTGCACTCTTTTCTTTGATGTGTGCAAGACTGGGCCGCATTACACAGCTAGTTCAGGCATAATATTAAATATAGTATTTAATACTTAATAGTAGAACTATCTACAGAAAACAATTATATTCTGGTTTTGATCACAAATGCCAGACTATAAAAATTCACAGTGTAAACATCTGAGGCAATCCCAAATGACTGATCTTTGTATATAATTAATATTAAGCTAGCTCTGAAATCCTGTTCTCCACAGTATTTCTTTTAAAGCCTCACAATATTTAGCTTCAGAATTGTAACCAGGAAGGAGTTATCAAAACAGCACAATAATCACATTGCTCAGACAGTTTAGAAAAGAGAGAGGGTAATTAAACAGCAGCAAATTAATTATTTTGGAAAACAGGATTTTTAAGCAAAAGCTGATTTGTTTTAATGTAATACACAAAATCATACTGTGCTGCTAAAGAAAGAACGTTATTGATTAATCTTTAAAGGCAACCTAAGGTTATCTAAACAGTAGAGAAGAGTCAATTTTAAAATGTATTTATAGAGTCTCCATCAAGGATAAAAGTGTATTTTCACCTTTGTGCTTAACAGAGTTGTTTTATTCAATTATATTTTTTCTCAGAACTTAAAAAAAAAAAAAGACCCTCAAAGACAATACAGACCTACAGACCTTTGGAATCACAGCCTCTTTGTAAACCAGGAAATTTTAAAGTTTAAAATATCTTCTTATAAAATTATGTTTTCGGAACAGGAATAGTCACACCAGAGAAGGAACCCAAAGTGAGCACTGTGGTAGGGACACAACAGCTTCTTCTGGCAAAAGAAGAGGATGGTGCAGCTAAAAAATCAAAGCCTCCAGAGGACAATAAATTTTGTCATGAGCAGGTAAAAGAAAATGTAACAATTTAATTGCATTCTAGAACTCTTTCAAATAACTCAAGAATGAAACAGAGATGATATGCTGTTAAAATAGCAGTATCAGCAAGTTATAAAAAGGACACTGACTAATAGCCTGCATCTTAATTTGATTTTTTTCAGTTCTATCAATGTCCTTATTGTAACTACAATAGTAGGGACCCAAATCGCATCCAGATGCATGTCCTGTCACAGCATTCGATGCAACCTGTCATCTGCTGCCCCCTCTGCCAGGATGTCCTCAGCAACAAAATGCATCTCCAGCTTCATTTGACCCATTTGCACAGTGTGTCCCCTGACTGTGTGGAGAAACTGCTCATGACAGTAAGTGTTCCAAATACCGATGCACATGCTACAGAAATGTACTCAGGCCTCTGGGCAATGTATTTGCTGTGTTACAGTATCCAAATACCCTGAGGAGGCGAGTGGGTCAGGACTCCTAGGTTCTGTTGCCACCTCATCCAGTCACTGATGCCCCTTGGGAAAATGCCTGAAGGTGGATTTCAAAGATGCTGAAAACCTGCAGCTCCTCATTGACGTTTACCTTGGAAAAATCAAGCTTGTCAATGTCTCTAAGTGCACCTGTAAATTGGGACTAATAATATCCAGGTCTCAGAGGTATTGTGACTCCTGTTTGTAAATAACGGGAGTTCCCCCTAGAATGTAGTTCCCACACGTAGAATTCCTTTGTATAGCTGGTCTGTACTTGCATTATATTACATGAAATTCACTGTAAAATATCAATAGTGGTGCTAGCTGGAGAACATGATTACCTTACTGTACAGAATGTCCTGTTTCTTACATTGTGCTTTTGCATAAAGATATTTTAGGTTTTTTGTTAATAAAATGTGAGTATGAAACAGAAAGGCAAGTCTGCGAAGAGGCAGCAATCCAGTAAGGTCAGTTCTTTAGGATATGGAATATCTGATTTCAAATACCTACCCTGAATCAGGCAGGGACTTGAACTGGCTTTTCCATGATTGGCATGAGTGCTATAACCAGCAAACTATTTCGAGGATGAATCCTATTTCAGCCTCACCAGGAAAATCCTGTTCTTCACTGCAAAATTGCACAAACCATGTAAAAATAATAAATTTCTGTGAGAAATAAAGACTCACCACCATTCAAAACAATTTCAGTAAAGACACAATCAGGTCTAGAAAGTATTTATTATTGCATTATAGGTTCATGTAGAAAACAGACCTTTCTAAGACAGCTTGATTATGGTTTTATTGCCATTTAGAAGGAAATGCACTTGGAAATCTCAAGCATCCACCGTCTTAAGGATTACTTTCTGTATTCAGACACCTCCTTCATTTATGTGGTTGTGGTTGTAGGCCTACCAACTCATTCCCAAGTAAAGTGGCACAAAAATAAGAAAGAATTGAAAGAGCTCCTGACTGAAGGTCTAAGCTTCCTTGTGCCTAGTGCTGATGAGCAAATACAGAATTGGGGATCCACAAAAGTTTTCTTTTTTTTTCTTTTCTTTCCTTGGTTTTCTACTAGCTATAGCTCTGCCAGACTCTGTAATTTCACCACCCCACAAGGAAAATTCTGTAGATATTTAACTCTCCCATACCCTTTTAGGAAACTGGAAAAATGTGGGGAAAAAACCCTCCCCACTGAGGATTATGAGCTTTCTTCTCAAGGTTTAGGTAAAGCAGTCAGAAGATACATATGCAACTGAGGACAAGAAAGAGAAAACTCTTTTTAAAATGGAAATATATTGCTATTTCTGTATGGAAATAAACTTACCATTTTTTTTCAAAGAGCATGGAAGGTTCAACGTTTGTTTAAAAAACAATACGGGTGAAGCAAAGTGGGAATGCCCTTAGTCAAGAACTGACTGATGACTGTATCTCAACATGATCTCCATCTTTCAGGATGTCCAAGGAGAATTCCCCTGGTAAATCTAACCTACCTGACATAGCCAGCAAAACCTTCTTTGTGGTGACACTGAGACCAATGAAATATTGAGTGTATGTAGTTCTGTAGTATTACCTTACTGTGGATTATTTTGAGTTGGTTGTCCACCAAGAGACACCCAAAGCTCTTGATTTGTGGTCTATCAGGAACCATTATCAAGGACTGAATCAAGTTCTCAGTTTAGTACTGGCAGTCTTTGATCTAGATATAGTGGATCTTTTGAACTGTAATTGCATACTGTTGTATAGTATTAAATAGTGTGACCTTTCCTGTAATAATACTATGTTCCTGGTTTCAAAGGTTCCTGTACCAGATGTCATGATGCCCAATAGTATGCTAATGACAGCAGCCTCTTCAGAGAAGTCTGAACGTGACACACCTGCAACCATTACAGCTGAGGGATCTGGGAAATATCCAGGTACGCAAGAAACTGCTCAAACATGTAAAGCTAGGTAAGGGTAATTTAGAAATTTAGAAAGCACTTGTTTCTTTCTCAATAAAGTGAATCCTTTTTTGGCTTGCATATAGCCAGAGAGATAAAAAGAGAAAAATAACAAGGGACCTGAATTTGGCTGACTGCACCCAAGCAGAGCTACTAAGATGCATGTGTATGCCATGTGTATGTGGCTTGTGGTAGTGGCCTAGCCACTCTGAAGGTAAGACCTTCCTTGTTTAACAAACAAATAAGATGCAATCCGAAAAGACAGTGGCACTTCCACCAGCATCGATGGGGAATGTTAGGCAAATAATGCTGCCTGCCTTTCCAATAGCAGGTTTCTTTTTCTGGACACTTATTGTACTCTGCTGGGAAGCTGCTTTGCTTCTTCTCACAGCATGCTCCTCCCTCTCTCCTTAGACCACTTCCCTCCTCCTTTCTAGTCACTTGTCCTACTTATTGACACCATTTCTAATCCCTCCCTCTTTCCTACTGGTTTGTTTCTTGTTCTTGTTCAGTGTTCTCATTGTACCAATAAAATCCTACCTTACGACAGAGAGAAACCCTGTGCCACTCCTGGACCAACTGCCCCAGCCAATCTGATCATCATGTTTGGATTTAATTACTTTTTCCTAACCTTCTGTTGGTAGCGTATGCTTTATTCTCTGGGGCAAGGATGGGTTGCTATACTTTGCTAGGCCAACACATGGCATGCCACGTGCCTCTCTTGATTTCTGATTAAAAAAATGCCATTAGTACCAGGTGCTATTCTCTTCTACTTGTGTAAAAGACACTCAACTTTCTTTAACTAGGTGAAAGTCCTGTGGATGAAAAAAGTACTCCTGGGATCGATGAATCAAAAACTGGCATGGAAATTAAGACCGAGGAACAGAAGCCACCTAAGGAATCTACTGAAACACCAGATTGGAATAAGAGCAGCAGTAAAGATATAAAGACCACTGACTCCATGACGGATCAGCTAAACGAACAGCAGAAGAAGCAGCAGCTCTCTGTTTCTGACCGCCATGTGTATAAGTACCGTTGTAACCATTGTAGCTTGGCTTTTAAGACTATGCAGAAGCTTCAGATACATTCCCAGTATCATGCTATTCGGGCAGCTACCATGTGTAGCCTTTGCCAACGTAGCTTCCGTACATTCCAGGCTTTAAAAAAACACTTGGAAGCAGGCCACCCTGAACTCAATGAAGCTGAACTTCAGCAGCTGTGTGCATCTTTACCTGTCAATGGTGAACTCTGGGCAGAAAGTGAAAATATGGCACAAGATGATCATGCACTAGAACAGGAAATAGAGAGAGATTATGAGATGGACCAGGAAGGTAAAGCAAGTCCTGTAGGAAGCGATAGTAGCTCTATTCCAGACGATATGGGCTCAGAACCAAAGCGGACCTTACCTTTTAGAAAAGGGCCAAATTTTACTATGGAAAAATTTCTAGATCCATCTCGCCCATATAAGTGTACAGTGTGTAAAGAGTCTTTCACCCAAAAGAACATTCTCTTGGTCCACTATAACTCAGTGTCCCATCTACATAAACTCAAAAAGGTTTTGCAGGAAGCATCAAGTCCTGTCCCTCAAGAAACCAATAGCAGCACCGACAACAAACCCTACAAATGCAGCATTTGTAATGTTGCGTATAGCCAAAGTTCTACATTGGAAATCCATATGAGATCTGTGCTTCATCAGACAAAGGCAAGGGCTGCAAAATTAGAACCAAGTGGTAATATAAGTAGTGGAAACAGTGTAGCAGGGAATGTTAATAGCCCTAGCCAAGGAATTCTAGAATCTATGAGCTTACCAGCAGTTAACAGCAAAGAACCACATTTAGATGCCAAAGAATTAAATAAAAAACAAGCTTCTGAACTAATTTCTGCTCAGCCTACACATCACCCACCCCAGTCACCAGCACAACTTCAAATGCAACTACAGCATGAACTGCAACAGCAAGCTGCATTCTTTCAACCCCAGTTTCTAAACCCAGCTTTTTTGCCTCACTTTCCAATGACACCAGAAGCACTGCTGCAGTTTCAACAGCCTCAATTCCTTTTCCCATTCTATATACCTGGAACAGAATTTAGCTTAAGCCCAGACCTGGGTTTGCCTGGTTCTGCCACATTTGGTATGCCTGGAATGGCTGGTATGACAGGGTCACTGCTAGAAGATTTGAAGCAGCAGATACAAACTCAGCATCATGTTGGCCAAACCCAGCTACAGATACTGCAGCAACAAGCACAACAGTATCAATCCACTCAACCCCAACTTCAGTCCCAAAAACAGCAGCAGCAAAGTAGCAAACTGATGAAAGCAGAGCAAAGTACCTTAGTAAGTACAGACTGCCAGCTGATAAAGGATATGCCATCATATAAGGAATCTGAAGAAATTTCTGAGAAACAAGAGAAGCCAAAGCAAGAGTTTACTAATGAGAATGAAGGACTAAAAGAAAACAAAGATATGAAGAAAACAAAATCCTCAGAACCAGGCATTCCACCACCCAGAATAGCTTCTGGAGCAAGGGGGAATGCAGCCAAGGCTTTGTTGGAGAACTTTGGGTTTGAGTTAGTTATCCAATACAATGAGAACAGACAAAAAGTGCAGAAAAAAAGCAAGACCAGCGATGGTGAAAACACAGACAAACTGGAATGTGGAACCTGCAGTAAACTCTTTTCCAACATTCTTATTCTGAAGAGTCATCAAGAACATGTGCATGGACAGTTTTTTCCATATGGAGCACTAGAAAAGTTTGCCCGACAGTACAGGGAGGCATATGACAAGCTTTATCCAATTTCACCATCTTCTCCAGAAACACCGCCGCCTCCACCTCCGCCTCCTCCGCCGCCACCACCTCCTCCTCCTCCAACTCCTTCTCAGCCTTCTTCAGCTGGGGCTGGAAAAATACAAAACACAACTCCCACTCCTTTGCAAGCTCCACCACCCACACCACCACCACCGCCTCCTCCACCACCACCACCTCCACCTCCACCACCACCACCATCAGCCCCACCTCAAGTCCAGCTCCCCGTTTCACTTGATCTCCCGCTTTTCCCTCCAATTATGATGCAGCCAGTGCAACATCCTGCATTGCCTCCTCAGCTTGCCCTCCAGTTGCCACCAATGGATACTTTATCTGCAGACCTTACCCAGCTCTGTCAGCAGCAGCTGGGATTAGATCCCAATTTCCTGCGGCACTCTCAGTTCAAGCGCCCACGTACAAGAATCACAGATGACCAGTTAAAAATCTTGCGGGCTTATTTTGATATTAACAATTCTCCAAGTGAAGAGCAGATCCAAGAAATGGCTGAGAAATCTGGTCTTTCACAGAAAGTGATCAAGCACTGGTTTCGTAATACGCTGTTTAAAGAACGACAGAGAAATAAAGATTCTCCATATAACTTCAGTAATCCTCCCATAACAGTATTGGAAGATATCAGAATAGATCCTCAACCTTCAGCTGTAGAACCTTACAAGTCTGACGCATCTTTCAGCAAGAGGTCGTCTAGGACGCGGTTTACTGACTACCAGCTTCGTGTCCTCCAAGACTTCTTTGACACAAATGCTTATCCAAAGGATGATGAAATTGAACAACTTTCAACTGTACTTAACCTACCTACTCGAGTTATTGTCGTGTGGTTCCAAAATGCACGACAAAAAGCTCGCAAAAGTTATGAAAATCAAGCTGAAACTAAAGACAATGAGAAAAGGGAACTGACGAATGAGCGTTACATTCGAACAAGCAACATGCAATATCAGTGCAAAAAGTGCAGTGTGGTTTTTCCCAGGATCTTTGATTTGATTACACACCAGAAAAAGCAGTGTTATAAAGATGAAGATGACGATGCTCAAGACGAAAGTCAAACTGAAGATTCTATGGATGCCTCCGATCAAACAGTGTATAAGAACTGCACAGTTTCTGGCCAAAATGACTCAGCAAAAAGCCTGGCAGTTACAGCAGCAAGCTCTGGCTCTGGTTCTAGTACTCCTTTGATTCCATCACCCAAACCAGAACCTGAGAAGGCTTCTCCTAAACCAGAGTCCACAGAAAAACCAAAACAAAATGAAACTATCTCCAAGCAGACTGATGCAACTTCCCAAAGCACCAAACCAGTACAGCCTACTCCAGTAACCCCTTCTGACCCTCAGCCCTCAGCTTCTCAACCACAGCAACAAAAACAAACACAAATAGTAGGGAGACCTTCTTCTGCATCACAAACGACTCCCGTTCCTTCCAGTCCTTTACCAATTTCAATGACTTCTCTACAGAACAGTCTACCTCCTCAGTTACTACAGTACCAATGTGACCAGTGTACAGTTGCCTTTCCAACCCTAGAACTTTGGCAAGAGCACCAGCACATGCATTTCCTAGCAGCCCAAAACCAATTTCTTCACTCACAGTTTTTAGAAAGACCAATGGATATGCCCTATATGATATTTGACCCCAATAATCCTTTGATGACTGGACAGTTACTTAACAGTTCTCTTGCTCAGATGCCACCACAAACTGGCTCATCACATACGGCACACCCTGCTACAGTTTCTGGTTCCCTGAAACGAAAATTAGATGATAAAGAAGACAATAACTGTAGTGAGAAAGAGGGAGGAAACAGTGGAGAAGATCAACATCGTGATAAGCGTTTAAGAACTACAATTACTCCAGAGCAGCTGGAAATACTCTATGAAAAGTACTTACTAGATTCTAACCCCACCAGAAAGATGCTAGATCACATTGCACGTGAAGTGGGACTGAAAAAGAGAGTTGTACAAGTCTGGTTTCAGAACACAAGAGCCCGAGAAAGAAAGGGACAATTCCGTGCAGTTGGTCCAGCCCAGTCCCATAAAAGGTGTCCTTTTTGTCGAGCTCTGTTTAAGGCAAAATCAGCTTTAGAAAGTCACATTCGCTCTCGACATTGGAATGAAGGGAAACAGGCTGGTTATAGTTTGCCTCCGAGTCCCTTGATATCAACTGAAGATGGAGGAGAAAGTCCACAGAAATACATATTTTTTGATTACCCATCACTGTCATTAGCAAAAAATGAATTATCAAGTGAAAATGAATTAGCCTCCACTGTATCAACCCCTGTTAGCAAAACTGCAGAAATGTCGCCGAAGAACCTCTTAAGTCCTTCTTCTTTCAAAGCAGAGTCTAGTGAGGATATAGAAAATTTGAATGCCCCTCCTGCTGACTCTGGATATGACCAAAACAAGACTGACTTTGATGAGACTTCATCAATTAATACTGCAATCAGTGATGCCACAACAGGGGATGAGGGGAACAATGAAATGGAAAGCACGACTGGCAGTTCAGGGGATGCAAAACCTGCATCACCTCCCAAAGAACCAAAAACGCTCGTGAACGACACGCTACCAAAACCTGCAACTACACCTACAAATGAGAATAACGAGGATAAATTTCTCTTTTCCCTAACAAGCCCCTCAATACATTTCAGTGAAAAAGATGGTGATCATGACCAAAGTTACTACATTACTGATGACCCTGATGATAATGCCGACCGCAGTGAAACTTCAAGCATAGCTGATCCAAGTTCACCTAACCCATTTGGAGCTAGCAATCCCTTTAAATCCAAAAGCAGTGATCGGCCAGGCCACAAACGTTTCCGAACACAAATGAGTAACCTCCAGCTTAAAGTTCTCAAGGCTTGCTTTAGTGACTACCGGACTCCAACCATGCAGGAATGTGAAATGCTAGGGAATGAGATTGGCCTGCCCAAACGTGTGGTCCAGGTCTGGTTTCAGAATGCCCGGGCTAAAGAAAAGAAGTTCAAAATTAACATAGGGAAGCCATTTATGATAAATCAGACTGGACCTGATGGGACAAAACCAGAATGTTCTCTATGTGGCGTGAAATATTCTGCACGTTTGTCCATAAGAGATCATATCTTTTCCAAACAACATATTACAAAAGTGAGAGAAACTGTGGGAAGTCAGCTAGATCGAGAGAAAGATTATTTAGCTCCTACAACAGTTAGACAGCTGATGGCACAGCAAGAACTGGATCGCATAAAGAAGGCTACTGATGTGCTAGGATTAACAGTACAGCAGCCAGGCATGATGGACAGCAGTTCTCTTCATGGTATCAGTTTGCCAGCAGCTTATCCAGGACTCCCTGGCCTTCCTCCTGTTCTTCTGCCTGGAATGAATGGTCCATCCTCCTTACCTGGATTTCCACAAAGTTCAAACAGTAAGTCTATAAGGGGGTGATTTTCTTATTTCATTAGTTTGATCATCCTGCATAGTCATCATCCCCTTCTAAAACACAGCATATTATACATTCTTACCATGTTTGTGAGACTGGTCTGAGTAGCTAAAAAGTAATGCTATGAGATGTACTCAGAGCAATTCTTAATCATCGCTGTAGCCTGGATGCTACCTCTGATTAAAAAAAAAAAAAAAAAAAATCTTAATTAAAATCTAATTGACAGAAATGGTTTTAGTTCATATTAGGCTTCTGTAACAAAAACAATATGCCAGTAGTTTTGTTATGCTTTTTTTGTTTGTTCTGAATGACACTCCTTGAGGTAAAACTTAGGATAGAATTTTGTATGTAAACTTTTTGCATGCAAATATTTAAAGTAACATCTGATGAAGCACAAAACAGTAATTCCCACATTATTAGTTCATCAGGCATTTGGTCCACCCTTTAGACAAGTCCAATCTGTTGCTTAATTCAGAATAAATATTTAAAATAGAATGCTGCCCAAGACTCTCCATAATATTTCTGAATAATTGCCTGCTAAAATAAGAAGGTTTTTGTTGAAGGTGATTTGTAATGGCAGTTTCACTGTGCTCCAAACTCCAAGAGCTGCTGAATATCTCCTTCCCCTAGTTTGTAAAGTCATTGCAGACATGTACCGCTTCATTTGGGCTTGCACTTTTAACAGAACCTGTAACTCTGTTTTACTGACTGGTTTGACTCTGTTTTGAATCTGGTTTTTGTTCAGGTAAGAAAGCACTTCCTCCTACAATGAGTCTTACTGAAGTTAGGGAATCAGATTTACAGCAGAATTACTTGTTTAGTCCTCAAAGAACGAACCTAATTTATTTTCTTGTTTTAGGCTCTAATTCTGCAGTCAAAGTTCATTGTGAGTGCAGCCTTGCAGATTGAAGCTCTCCCATTCACCTTCCAATCTCCACATTCATATCAAACATATGCACAGCAGAGTTAGGGAGCAGGTTAAAACCCCCCAGCTCATTTTATCCAGTAATTCCACTTGCTGTTGGTCTCTAAACTTTGATTAAGAAAGCAACTCACTTTGGCAAGTAAGTTAGGGGCTTACTCACCAGTGTTGTTAGACATGGTAAGACTGAAGCAATGTCTTCTCTGCTACTGAGCTCTGCTTTGATTGATGATCATCATGTTATTGTTTCCCTAAGTGGTGGTCAAAGCATCTTGTTTTTCTCTTCATTGGATCAGAATGGCTTTCCTTTCACAATGGAGTCTCTGGCTGAGTGCCCTCTGGCTTTTGTCGAACGGTTATTGGCACAGAGAGTGCATATAAAGGAAATATAAAGTTGCTATATTTCCTTCTTAATGGCATACAGTGTCCAGGTCCAAAAATGACTGGTCATTGTTCATCAAAATTATAGATATGGTTTCTCCATATAACTTCACCAAATAGCTTTGGTTAGGTTGACTTTCAGGTAAAATGGGCTCCAGAAAACTCAGGCTTTGTCTACGCTACTAAATGAAATATGCTTGGGAAGATATTACCACATTCATTTACTCTCACATCCAGGGGATCCCCATGCAAAGTGAGTCTTGGGAATGGTTGTGGACTCATGGTTGCCTCTCACCTGTTCTCAGTAATTGTTTAGGAGAATGCTAGTTGGCCCATGCCAAAACAGTGCCAGGGACCATTCTTACCGCGTAACTTTACAGATGGCTTACTTTCAGTTTTTGGGAAGTGTTTCCTGGTACTGTTTGGCTTGCCAGTATCAATATAGCCTCAGAGGCCTCTTAATAATAGAGGACAACTGGTCCATAATAGTTCAATTTTCAGATATTCTAATTTCTGCCAAATATCTCTTCTTTGACATAAATTTAAATCATTAGTACCACAGCATATACAGTGCAGTGCCAATTGAGATGGATTTTTACCCCCTTTCATCCTGCATCTTAAGGTTAATTAGCCCATTGTGGGCAAAATCCACCGTGTAAACTAGATAGTAGAATCTCATTGTTAACTTTTTCTTCTGCCACATGCTAAATAGCCCCTACATTCCCTTTTTGTTGCCTGGCAAATACTTGGATGCATAAATCTCCATTCCCTAATGATACATAATGGAGCAGTCATAGTGAATGAAAAAAAATAAATTATTTTAATCATTCATCATAGAAAAAAAATAATATACTCAATGTTCTCCAGTACGTGCTCAACAGTAATGTTTTCTGCACCTGATTAACCCATTTCCATTTTCTTCTCTACCCTGTTTTGGCTGATGATAGTTCACATTCATATCTGATGCTAAGAATTGCTTAAGAAGTATCTTTTTGGAATCAAGCTTTCAAGCCAGATTTCTTTGGCTACAGTTCTTTAGCAGCATGTATGTTATCAGCCAGCAGACAGTTGTTCTGCATCATTCTTTGCATGAAGGATTTTCTGAAGGTAACTCCCTGACAACTCACTATCCTGTACTTCAAGTCTACTTCTTGTGAATTCCACTGCATGTGTGTAATTTCTTCTCTTTTGGACCCAATCCCGAAACTACACTTCAGAAGAAGTCTCCCTGGGATGCCTGATATTAAAATATTTACCTGTTTTCACTGATGCTTACAGGGTTGGTAACTCTATTTCCTGTGGCAGAGCTCATCCATCCTGTCCTAAGTGTTTGTTTAAAGGGCAATGTCAACAGTAGCAAGATCCTCACTTTCAACGAATACATTTGATGTTTGCTAAGACAGGGAACTAGTGAAACTATAATGGCAAATATCACATTTAAAATTTGGTTTTGTGTTTTCTCTTTACTCACATTAGACAGAGAAATTAGCATGATTAATTTCACTGGATAATACCAGTTTATGAAGGATTTCCTTTTCAGATTCTTTTATCCAGTATTGTTTATGGGTTTCCAAAAAGGTACAAAACGCAATTAAATTTTACAAAATGCTGTTCTTTGTTAAATGCAATATTTGCTTTTACAAAAGTTTTGAAACGGAACACTAGAAAGTAATGCTAAATCACAAAAGATGGAAATAGTCAAACTACAGTTCATTTTTATCTTCTTTATGTAGTGCTCAAACTGGACTTTTTCTTACAAAGATTATTAGATTTGTCAAAATAAGGTAGCTCCATTTCTGAATGAAATGATCCACTAACTGTATATTCAATTATTTCATCCTAAACAAAGCAGGGTTTAATGTCAGAATTATTGTGTGACTCTAGGATGATATATCCAAGAATCCTCTCACCTGTGGGATATGTTTCTCTTGATAACGTACTTATGCTATCTTGTGAGTATCAAATGCTGAGCAAGGTCTCAAAATTACTGCTATGTTTGCTCAGCATAATTCCTAATAATTTGGTGGAATCCTAATTTATACAGAATCTTAGTTCTGGCTCGTCTTTGTTCTTCAAGCCCCTTATTTTCTGGGTGACTGTACACAGAAGACTTCACCTGCTGTTTTCAGCTGTTCTTAAAATTCACATTCTCTTTTCTTCTTAGCTTTGTGGTTTTTTTGCCTGTGATCCCTTGCAGAAAACTAGTGCTTCATCTTGCTTCTAGCTATTAATACTGGTTCTATGAACCTTTTAATGTCATCATCATTACCATAGGTTCTTTGCACATCACTTAAGCCTGCCTTGAAGATTCACAGCAGCTTTTTCCAAGAATGCACACATCACTGCCTAACATGTACTTAGTGGTTTTTGAAATCTTATCAAGAGAGAAATTTGATTCAGCAGCAATTACTTTCTTTCTTATTAGGGCACTAAATTCTGTTCTCTGCTTGCTTTTGGCCCATTGGTAGCAGTTTCATTTTTTATATTTTTAGCCCTCTGATTCCTCCAAGAGAAAAAGAAGTCACTCCTCTTTGATAGTCACTTAAAAGAATTAGCAGGATTAGAATGTTCAGTGAATTTTCTATTCTACACCTCCCATGCCTGAAAATGGAGAGTTAGTTTCATTGAGTTTTCTTCATTTAGTTTTGGAAACTCTCAGTTCCACATTTAACATCCAGTGAAACAAGTGGATATCACTATTCTATTGCAGCCTGTCTTGATATTTAACTGAATTTTGTGCATTTCAACTAAATTTCAAAGAATATCTGGAAAACAGAATAGAGCTTGGCTGCTGCGAGCATCATCAGTGTGAGTAGACTGAAGACAACCTGATGTGTAAGGGTTGAAAAGGTTAAGAATAGAAAGAAATCAGAAAAATCCTAAGTAGCTGACAAGCCCAAATAACCATGACAAAGCTGGGGCAGCAGTTCACACTAATTGCATCATTCAAGCATTTTCCATCTACAGTATTTATCATTTAATGTATTTTCAGCAGACTCAACACACAATTGCCTGTGACTTCCTGTTGAAAGCATAGGGGCAAGCAACAGCATCTTCGATGTTACTGTGCAGTAACTGTGGCAATTACCCACTTTTTAATTATCACTGTTGTGACTTGTTTCACTGTACTATCTAATCCATGCTCACAATGCATTTTAACTCCTTAGTGTTCCCTTACCATTAAATAGGAGTAATGACACGGTGACAAACATTAAATGGCCTCTTTGTTAAATCTGATAATTATTCCCTTTGAATCCTAATTGCTTTATTCCTAAGTAATGCTAAACACCTGGATATCCATGATTTAAACTTCATTCTTGTTCACTTCATTAGTGCTTCCTCGTAGCTAATACCTATCTAACCTCCATTACAGAGCCTGCATTTATTGTTCTCTTATCCGTGCGCTAGTAGGCTGTTCCCAGTGTTGCTTCATTTTTACAGTTCTGTGTGCATCACACACTTGGTATGCTCTTTTCTCTAGCAAACTTACTTGCCTGGAAAAAGGACAATGGGTGTAATGTACAGCCTCTTACAGTTAGTTGCCTTTTCTACCCCGTGCCATCATTTAATTTTCTGACCAACTATACATCTCACAGAAGCTGCTTTTTAATAGACTGTTATCAGCCACTGCACTATATCTGGTACTTGAAACAGAGAAAAGATTTCTTCCATTAAGTTATGAGGCATACTTCTTGTGTGCATGCACCCTCCAGACAGAATCAGTCCATCCTTAGGTTGCTTTCTCTAATGAGGTGGAGGACGTCATGCCTGCATGCTTCAAGTAAACCGAGAACAGCAGCGTTCCTGTGTCAAAGTACTTTAGTGCTATTACACTTGTTTCCCAGCGAATACGGCACTGACCTGATTGTCATGGTAAAGAAGAGCTCTGTTTAAACTCTCAAAAATGAAACTGTAAGCTGTGTGGTGTCCCAGTAATGAATAGCATTGACCTGATGGCTTGTTCTGCTAGTTTTTTTGAATGGTCATTTCCTGTTGATATTTACTTATCTAAACATCTTTCTTTCTTTATTATTATTGCATTTTCCCCCAGCAATTTGGATAAAGATTCCTTTTTATTTGAGAGCTAATTACTTGTAGTGAGCACCGTAATTACCAGGTTTCTTAGGTGAAGGATGTGTGGGTTATATCATCCCAGAGGCATGATAAAAATTAGTTAAAATGAACAACAAAGTAGAGATCTCTCAAAGTATCAATTAGAGGGAAGCACTCTCACTGTGCTTAATGCTTCTTTTCTAATAATCTACTGCTAAGCTGATGGAAGAAAATGGAACGAAAAAGGAGAGTTCTGTTTCTACAGGTATGGATCTGATCCTGCCAAGGGAGCTGGGTGGACTTGCCCTGCTTTTTGGGGGACTTTTCTATAGGCAGAGTGTCATGCATGAACCTCATGCCAATAGACTCAGGATTATAAAATGAATAAAAGCTGTTGGTTTTTCTGTATATTGTGTATTATGAATTTAAGCCTCTAAGACTCACACAAATGTACTAAAGGCCATTTTAAAATGTGGTGTATTCATGCCATAGGTAATTCTGGAACACGCGAGAAATGCTGAATGTTACAAGATGTTATTTTGCCTTGT